>NC_092225.1:55298746-55307914 GCF_036320965.1 Panulirus ornatus
TAGTCGAGTAATTAGCATATTAATATAATTAATTATAATTAATATTAAATATGTGGTTAAGCGCTCAATTTTACGAAATGCAGTCTTTTGACTCGATATCCTTAATCACCATATAGAATACCACATATACCCTGAGTTTCATTAAAATCTGAAGAACTTGAAAATCTGAGCAAAATATTACCCAGGCTATAGCTAGGATTTTTCTTGATTTTTTTGAAAAAATAGATTTTCCTGAAAATTTCAGCATAGATCCTTGTACGTGTGTCTGAATGACAATCTTTGGTTATAACCTTAAGATTCGTGTAATTAGTCGAGTAATTAGCATATTAATATAATTATTTTAATTAATATTAAATATGTGGTTAAGCGCTCAATTTTACGAAATGCAGTCTTTTGACTCGATATCCTTAATCACCATATAGAATACCACATATACCCTGAGTTTCATTAAAATCTGAAGAACTTGAAAATCTGAGCAAAATATTACCCAAGGCTATAGTCTAGGATTTTTCTTGATTTTTTTGAAAAAATAGATTTTCCTGAAAATTTCAGCATAGATCCTTGTACGTGTGCTGAATGACAATCGTTGGTTATAACCTTAACATTCGTGTAATTAGTCGAGTAATTAGTATATTGATATAATTAATTATAATTAACATTAAATATGTGGTTAAGCGCTCAATTTTACGAAAAGCATTCTTTTGACTCGATATCCTTAATCACCATATAGAATACCACATACACCCTGAGTTTCATTAAAATCTGAAGAACTTGAAAATCTGAGCAAAATATTACCCTAGGCTATTATAGTCTAGGATTTTTCTTGATTTTTTTGAAAAAATAGATTTTCCTTAAAATTTCAGCATAGATCCTTGTACGTGTGTTGAATGACAATCTTTGGTTATAACCTTAAGGTTCGTGTAATTAGTCGAGTAATTAGCATATTAATAATTAATTATAATTAATATTAAATATGTGGTTAAGCGCTCAATTTTACGAAATGCAGTCTTTTGACTCGATATCCTTAATCACCATATAGAATACCACATATACTCTGAGTTTCATTAAAATCTGAAGAACTTGAAAATCTGAGCAAAATATTACCCTAGGCATATTTACCCTAGAATTTCTCTTAATTTTTTTGAAAAAATAAATTTTCCTGAAAATTTCAGCATAGATCCCTGTACGTGTGTTGAATGACAATCTTTGGTTATAACCTTAAGATTCGTGTAATTAGTCGAGTAATTAGCATATTAATATAATTAATTATAATTAGTATTAATTATGTGGTTAAGCGCTCAATTTTACGAAATGTAGTCTTTTGACTCGATATCCTTAATCACCATATAGAATACCACATATACCCTGAATTTAATTAAAATCTGAAGAACATGAAATCTGAGCAAAATATTACCCAAGGCTATAGCTTAGATTTTTTCTTGATTTTTTTGAAAAAATAGATTTTCCTGAAAATTTCACCATAGATCCTTGTACGTGAGTTGATTGACAATATTTGGTTATAACCTTAAGATTCGTGTAATTAGTCGAGTAATTAGCATATTAATATAATTATTTATAATTAATATTATATATGTGGTTAAGCGCTCAATTTTACGAAATGTAGTCTTTTGACTCGATATCCTTAATCACCATATAGAATACCACATATACCCTGAATTTAATTAAAATCTGAAGAACTTGAAAATCTGAGCAAAATATTACCCAAGGCTATGGCCTAGGATTTTTCTTGATTTTTTTGAAAAAATAGATTTTCCTGAAAATTTCAGCATAGATCCTTGTACGTGTGTCTGAATGACAATCTTTGGTTATAACCTTAAGATTCGTGTAATTAGTCGAGTAATTAGCATATTAATATAATTAATTATAATTAATATTAAATATGTGGTTAAGCGCTCAATTTTACGAAATGCAGTCTTTTGACTCGATATCCTTAATCACCATATAGAATACCACATATACCCTGAGTTTCATTAAAATCTGAAGAACTTGAAAATCTGAGCAAAATATTACCCAGGGCTATAGCCTAGGATTTTTCTTGATTTTTTTGAAAAAATAGATTTTCCTGAAAATTTCAGCATAGATCCTTGTACGTGTGTTGAATGACAATCTTTGGTTATAACCTTAAGATTCGTGTAATTAGTCGAGTAATTAGCATATTAATATAATTAATTATAATTAATATTAAATATGTGGTTAAGCGCTCAATTTTACGAAATGCAGTCTTTTGACTCGATATCCTTAATCACCATATAGAATACCACATATACCCTGAGTTTCATTAAAATCTGAAGAACTTGAAAATCTGAGCAAAATATTACCCAGGCTATAGTCTAGGATTTTTCTTGATTTTTTTGAAAAAATAGATTTTCCTGAAAATTTCAGCATAGATCCTTGTACGTGTGCTGAATGACAATCTTTGGTTATAACCTTAAGATTCGTGTAATTAGTCGAGTAATTAGCATATTAATATAATTAATTATAATTAATATTAAATATGTGGTTAAGCGCTCAATTTTACGAAATGCAGTCTTTTGACTCGATATCCTTAATCACCATATAGAATACCACATATACCCTGAGTTTCATTAAAATCTGAAGAACTTGAAAATCTGAGCAAAATATTACCCTAGGCTATAGCCTAGGATTTTTCTTGATTTTTTTGAAAAAATAGATTTTCCTGAAAATTTCAGCATAGATCCTTGTACGTGTGTTGAATGACAATCTTTGGTTATAACCTTAAGATTCGTGTAATTAGTCGAGTAATTAGCATATTAATATAATTAATTATAATTAATATTAAATATGTGGTTAAGCGCTCAATTTTACGAAATGCAGTCTTTTGACTCGATATCCTTAATCACCATATAGAATACCACATATACCCTGAGTTTCATTAAAATCTGAAGAACTTGAAAATCTGAGCAAAATATTACCCAGGCTATAGCCTAGGATTTTTCTTGATTTTTTTGAAAAAATAGATTTTCCTGAAAATTTCAGCATAGATCCTTGTACGTGTGTTGAATGACAATCTTTGGTTATAACCTTAAGATTCGTGTAATTAGTCGAGTAATTAGCATATTAATATAATTAATTATAATTAATATTAAATATGTGGTTAAGCGCTCAATTTTACGAAATGCAGTCTTTTGACTCGATATCCTTAATCACCATATAGAATACCACATATACCCTGAGTTTCATTAAAATCTGAAGAACTTGAAAATCTGAGCAAAATATTACCCAAGCTATAGCCTAGGATTTTTCTTGATTTTTTTGAAAAAATAGATTTTCCTGAAAATTTCAGCATAGATCCTTCTACGTGTGTCTGAATGACAATCTTTGGTTATAACCTTAAGATTCGTGTAATTAGTCGAGTAATTAGCATATTAATATAATTAATTATAATTAATATTAAATATGTGGTTAAGCGCTCAATTTTACGAAATGCAGTCTTTTGACTCGATATCCTTAATCACCATATAGAATACCACATATACCCTGAGTTTCATTAAAATCTGAAGAACTTGAAAATCTGAGCAAAATATTACCCAGCTATAGCCTAGGATTTTTCTTGATTTTTTTGAAAAAATAGATTTTCCTGAAAATTTCAGCATAGATCCTTCTACGTGTGTCAAATGACAATCTTTGGTTATAACCTTAAGATTCGTGTAATTAGTCGAGTAATTAGCATATTAATATAATTAATTTTAATTAATATTAAATATGTGGTTAAGCGCTCAATTTTACGAAATGCAGTCTTTTGACTCGATATCCTTAATCACCATATAGAATACCACATATACCCTGAGTTTCATTAAAATCTGAAGAACTTGAAAATCTGAGCAAAATATTACCCAGGGCTATAGCCTAGGATTTTTCTTGATTTTTTTGAAAAAATAGATTTTCCTGAAAATTTCAGCATAGATCCTTGTACGTGTGCTGAATGACAATCTTTGGTTATAACCTTAAGATTCGTGTAATTAGTCGAGTAATTAGCATATTATATAATTAATTATAATTAATATTAAATATGTGGTTAAGCGCTCAATTTTACGAAATGCAGTCTTTTGACTCGATATCCTTAATCACCATATAGAATACCACATATACCCTGAGTTTCATTAAAATCTGAAGAACTTGAAAATCTGAGCAAAATATTACCCTAGGCTATTAGCCTAGGATTTTTCTTGATTTTTTTGAAAAAATAGATTTTCCTGAAAATTTCAGCATAGATCCTTGTACGTGTGTTGAATGACAATCTTTGGTTATAACCTTAAGATTCGTGTAATTAGTCGAGTAATTAGCATATTAATATAATTAATTATAATTAATATTAAATATGTGGTTAAGCGCTCAATTTTACGAAATGCAGTCTTTTGACTCGATATCCTTAATCACCATATAGAATACCACATATACCCTGAGTTTCATTAAAATCTGAAGAACTTGAAAATCTGAGCAAAATATTACCCTAGGCTATAGCCTAGGATTTTTCTTGATTTTTTTGAAAAAATAGATTTTCCTGAAAATTTCAGCATAGATCCTTTTACGTGTGTTGAATGACAATCTTTGGTTATAACCTTAAGATTCGTGTAATTAGTCGAGTAATTAGCATATTAATATAATTAATTATAATTAATATTAAATATGTGGTTAAGCGCTCAATTTTACGAAATGCAGTCTTTTGACTCGATATCCTTAATCACCATATAGAATACCACATATACCCTGAGTTTCATTAAAATCTGAAGAACTTGAAAATCTGAGCAAAATATTACCCGACTATAGCCTAGGATTTTTCTTGATTTTTTTGAAAAAATAGATTTTCCTGAAAATTTCAGCATAGATCCTTCTACGTGTGTCAAATGACAATCTTTGGTTATAACCTTAAGATTCGTGTAATTAGTCGAGTAATTAGCATATTAATATAATTAATTTTAATTAATATTAAATATGTGGTTAAGCGCTCAATTTTACGAAATGCAGTCTTTTGACTCGATATCCTTAATCACCATATAGAATACCACATATACCCTGAGTTTCATTAAAATCTGAAGAACTTGAAAATCTGAGCAAAATATTACCCAGACTATAGCCTAGGATTTTTCTTGATTTTTTTGAAAAAATAGATTTTCCTGAAAATTTCAGCATAGATCCTTCTACGTGTGTCAAATGACAATCTTTGGTTATAACCTTAAGATTCGTGTAATTAGTCGAGTAATTAGCATATTAATATAATTAATTTTAATTAATATTAAATATGTGGTTAAGCGCTCAATTTTACGAAATGCAGTCTTTTGACTCGATATCCTTAATCACCATATAGAATACCACATATACCCTGAGTTTCATTAAAATCTGAAGAACTTGAAAATCTGAGCAAAATATTACCCAGGGCTATAGTCTAGGATTTTTCTTGATTTTTTTGAAAAAATAGATTTTCCTGAAAATTTCAGCATAGATCCTTGTACGTGTGCTGAATGACAATCTTTGGTTATAACCTTAAGATTCGTGTAATTAGTCGAGTAATTAGCATATTAATATAATTAATTATAATTAATATTAAATATGTGGTTAAGCGCTCAATTTTACGAAATGCAGTCTTTTGACTCGATATCCTTAATCACCATATAGAATACCACATATACCCTGAGTTTCATTAAAATCTGAAGAACTTGAAAATCTGAGCAAAATATTACCCTAGGCTATAGCCTAGGATTTTTCTTGATTTTTTTGAAAAAATAGATTTTCCTGAAAATTTCAGCATAGATCCTTGTACGTGTGTTGAATGACAATCTTTGGTTATAACCTTAAGATTCGTGTAATTAGTCGAGTAATTAGCATATTAATATAATTAATTATAATTAATATTAAATATGTGGTTAAGCGCTCAATTTTACGAAATGCAGTCTTTTGACTCGATATCCTTAATCACCATATAGAATACCACATATACCCTGAGTTTCATTAAAATCTGAAGAACTTGAAAATCTGAGCAAAATATTACCCAAGGCTATAGCCTAGGATTTTTCTTGATTTTTTTGAAAAAATAGATTTTCCTGAAAATTTCAGCATAGATCCTATCTACGTGTGTCAAATGACAATCTTTGGTTATAACCTTAAGATTCGTGTAATTAGTCGAGTAATTAGCATATTAATATAATTAATTTTAATTAATATTAAATATGTGGTTAAGCGCTCAATTTTACGAAATGCAGTCTTTTGACTCGATATCCTTAATCACCATATAGAATACCACATATACCCTGAGTTTCATTAAAATCTGAAGAACTTGAAAATCTGAGCAAAATATTACCCAGGCTATAGCCTAGGATTTTTCTTGATTTTTTTGAAAAAATAGATTTTCCTGAAAATTTCAGCATAGATCCTTGTACGTGTGCTGAATGACAATCTTTGGTTATAACCTTAAGATTCGTGTAATTAGTCGAGTAATTAGCATATTAATATAATTAATTATAATTAATATTAAATATGTGGTTAAGCGCTCAATTTTACGAAATGCAGTCTTTTGACTCGATATCCTTAATCACCATATAGAATACCACATATACCCTGAGTTTCATTAAAATCTGAAGAACTTGAAAATCTGAGCAAAATATTACCCAAGGCTATAGCCTAGGATTTTTCTTGATTTTTTTGAAAAAATAGATTTTCCTGAAAATTTCAGCATAGATCCTTGTACGTGTGTTGAATGACAATCTTTGGTTATAACCTTAAGATTCGTGTAATTAGTCGAGTAATTAGCATATTAATATAATTAATTATAATTAATATTAAATATGTGGTTAAGCGCTCAATTTTACGAAATGCAGTCTTTTGACTCGATATCCTTAATCACCATATAGAATACCACATATACCCTGAGTTTCATTAAAATCTGAAGAACTTGAAAATCTGAGCAAAATATTACCCTAGGCTATAGTCTAGGATTTTTCTTGATTTTTTTGAAAAAATAGATTTTCCTGAAAATTTCAGCATAGATCCTTGTACGTGTGTTGAATGACAATCTTTGGTTATAACCTTAAGATTCGTGTAATTAGTCGAGTAATTAGCATATTAATATAATTAATTATAATTAATATTAAATATGTGGTTAAGCGCTCAATTTTACGAAATGCAGTCTTTTGACTCGATATCCTTAATCACCATATAGAATACCACATATACCCTGAGTTTCATTAAAATCTGAAGAACTTGAAAATCTGAGCAAAATATTACCCTAGGCTATAGCCTAGGATTTTCTTGATTTTTTTGAAAAAATAGATTTTCCTGAAAATTTCAGCATAGATCCTTGTACGTGTGTTGAATGACAATCTTTGGTTATAACCTTAAGATTCGTGTAATTAGTCGAGTAATTAGCATATTAATATAATTAATTATAATTAATATTAAATATGTGGTTAAGCGCTCAATTTTACGAAATGCAGTCTTTTGACTCGATATCCTTAATCACCATATAGAATACCACATATACCCTGAGTTTCATTAAAATCTGAAGAACTTGAAAATCTGAGCAAAATATTACCCAGGCTATAGCCTAGGATTTTTCTTGATTTTTTTGAAAAAATAGATTTTCCTGAAAATTTCAGCATAGATCCTTCTACGTGTGTCAAATGACAATCTTTGGTTATAACCTTAAGATTCGTGTAATTAGTCGAGTAATTAGCATATTAATATAATTAATTTTAATTAATATTAAATATGTGGTTAAGCGCTCAATTTTACGAAATGCAGTCTTTTGATTCGATATCCTTAATCACCATATAGAATACCACATATACCCTGAGTTTCATTAAAATCTGAAGAACTTGAAAATCTGAGCAAAATATTACCCTAGGCTATAGCCTAGGATTTTTCTTGATTTTTTTGAAAAAATAGATTTTCCTGAAAATTTCAGCATAGATCCTTGTACGTGTGCTGAATGACAATCTTTGGTTATAACCTTAAGATTCGTGTAATTAGTCGAGTAATTAGCATATTAATATAATTAATTATAATTAATATTAAATATGTGGTTAAGCGCTCAATTTTACGAAATGCAGTCTTTTGACTCGATATCCTTAATCACCATATAGAATACCACATATACCCTGAGTTTCATTAAAATCTGAAGAACTTGAAAATCTGAGCAAAATATTACCCTAGGCTATAGCCTAGGATTTTTCTTGATTTTTTTGAAAAAATAGATTTTCCTGAAAATTTCAGCATAGATCCTTGTACGTGTGTCTGAATGACAATCTTTGGTTATAACCTTAAGATTCGTGTAATTAGTCGAGTAATTAGCATATTAATATAATTAATTATAATTAATATTAAATATGTGGTTAAGCGCTCAATTTTACGAAATGCAGTCTTTTGACTCGATATCCTTAATCACCATATAGAATACCACATATACCCTGAGTTTCATTAAAATCTGAAGAACTTGAAAATCTGAGCAAAATATTACCCTAGGCTATAGCCTAGGATTTTTCTTGATTTTTTTGAAAAAATAGATTTTCCTGAAAATTTCAGCATAGATCCTTGTACGTGTGTTGAATGACAATCTTTGGTTATAACCTTAAGATTCGTGTAATTAGTCGAGTAATTAGCATATTAATATAATTAATTATAATTAATATTAAATATGTGGTTAAGCGCTCAATTTTACGAAATGCAGTCTTTTGACTCGATATCCTTAATCACCATATAGAATACCACATATACCCTGAGTTTCATTAAAATCTGAAGAACTTGAAAATCTGAGCAAAATATTACCCTAGGCTATAGTCTAGGATTTTTCTTGATTTTTTTGAAAAAATAGATTTTCCTGAAAATTTCAGCATAGATCCTTGTACGTGTGTCTGAATGACAATCTTTGGTTATAACCTTAAGATTCGTGTAATTAGTCGAGTAATTAGCATATTAATATAATTAATTATAATTAATATTAAATATGTGGTTAAGCGCTCAATTTTACGAAATGCAGTCTTTTGACTCGATATCCTTAATCACCATATAGAATACCACATATACCCTGAGTTTCATTAAAATCTGAAGAACTTGAAAATCTGAGCAAAATATTACCCAAGGCTATAGCCTAGGATTTTTCTTGATTTTTTTGAAAAAATAGATTTTCCTGAAAAT
>NC_092225.1:55308014-55380514 GCF_036320965.1 Panulirus ornatus
TATAATTATATTTAAATATGTGGTTAAGCGCTCTAATTTTTCGAAATGCAGTCTTTTGACTTGATAAACTTTAATCACCATATAGAATACCACATATACCATAAGTTTCATTAAAAACTAAAAGAACTTGAAAAAACTGAGCAAAATATTACCCAAGGATTTGTTTGATTTTTTTTGAAAAAAATAGATTTTCCTGAAAATTTCACATAGATCCTTGTACTTGTGTTTAATGACAATCTTTGGTTATAACCTTAAGATTCGTGTCATTAGTCGAGGAATTAGCATGTAAGTATAATTAATTATAATTTAAAATTGAATATGTGGTTAAGCGCTCAATTTTACGGGAAAGGCGTCTTTTGACTCGATATCCTTAATAAACCATATAAATACCAATATACCTTAAATTTCATTAAGATCTGAAGAACTTGAAAAATTTAGCAAATATTACCCTAGGCCCAGGATTTTTTTTGATTTTTTTGAAAAAATAGAATTTCCTGAAAAAATTTCAGCATAGATCCTTGTACGTGTGTTGAATGACAATCTTTGGTTATAACCTTAAGATTCGTGTAATTAGTCGAGTAATTAGCATATTAATATAATTAATTATAATATATTTTAAATATGTGGTTAAGCGCTCAATTTTACTAAATGCAGTCTTTTGACTCGATATCCTTAATCACCATATAGAATACCACATATACCCTGAGTTTCATTAAAATCTGAAGAACTTGAAAATCTGAGCAAAATATTACCCTAGGCTATAGCCTAGGATTTTTCTTGATTTTTTTGAAAAAATAGATTTTCCTGAAAATTTCAGCATAGATCCTTGTACGTTTGTTGAATGACAATCTTTGGTTATAACCTTAAGATTCGTGTAATTAGTCGAGTAAGTAGCATATTAATATAATTAATTATAATTAATATTAAATATGTGGTTAAGCGCTCAATTTTACGAAATGCAGTCTTTTGACTCGATATCCTTAATCACCATATAGAATACCACATATACCCTGAGTTTCATTAAAATCTGAAGAACTTGAAAATCTGAGCAAAATATTACCCTAGGCTATAGACTAGGATTTTTCTTGAGTTTTTTGAAAAAATAGATTTTCCTGAAAATTTCACCTTAGACCCTTGTACGTGTGTTGAATCACAATCTTTGGTTATAACCTTAAGATTCGTGTAATTAGTCGAGTAATTATCATATTGATATAATTAGTTATAGATAATATTAAATATGTGGTTAAGCCCTCAATTTTACGAAATGCAGTCTTTTGACTCGATATCCTTAATCACCATATAGAACACCACATATACCCTGAGTTTCATTAAAATCTGAAGAACTTGAAAATCTGAGCAAAATATTACCCTAGGCTATTATAGTCTAGGATTTTTCCTGATTTTTTTGAAAAAATAGATTTTCCTGAAAATTTCAGCATAGATCCTTGTACGTGTGTTGAATGACAATCTTTCGTTATAACCTTAAGATTCGTGTAATTAGTCGAGTAATTAGCATATTGATATAATCAATTATAATTAATATTAAATATGTGGTTAAGCGCTCAATTTTACGAAATGCATTCTTTTGAATCGATATCCTTAATCACCATATAGAATACCACATATACCCTGAATTTCAATAAAATCTGAAGAACTTGAAAATCTGAGCAAAATATACCCAATAGGATTTTTCTTAATTTTTTTGAAAAAATAGATTTTCCTGAAAATTTCAGCATAGATCCTTGTACGTGTGTTGAATGACAATCTTTGGGTATAACTTTAAGATTCCTGTAATTAGTCGAGTAATTAGCATATTAATATAATTAATTATAATTAATATTAAATATGTGGTTAAGCGCTCAATTTTACGAAATGCAGTCTTTTGACTCAATATCCTTAATCACCATATAGAATACCACATATACCCTGAGTTTCATTAAAATCTGTAGAACTTGAAAATCTGAGCAAAATATTACCCTAGGCTATAGTCGACAATTTTTCTTGATTTTTTTGAAAAAATAGATTTTCCTGAAAATTTCACCTTAGACCCTTGTACGTATGTTGAATCACAATCTTTGGTTATAACCTTAAAATTCATGTAATTAGTCGAGTAATTAGCATATTGATATAATTAGTTATAGATAATATTAAATATGTGGTTAAGCCCTCAATTTTACGAAATGCAGTCTTTTGACTCGATATCCTTAATCACCATATAGAACACCACATATACCATGAGTTTCATTAAAATCTGAAGAACTTGAAAATCTGAGCAAATTATTACCCCAGGCTATAGCCTAGGATTTTTCTTGATTTTTTGAAAAAATAGATTTTCCTGAAAATTTCAGCATAGATCCTTGTACGTGTGTTGAATGACAATCTTTGGTTATAACCTTAAGATTCGTGTCATTCGTCGAGTAATTAGCATATTAATATGATTAATTATAATTAATATTAAATATGTGGTTAAGCGCTCAGTTTTACGAAATGCAGTCTTTTGACTCGATATCCTTAATCACCATATAGAATACCACATATATCCTGAGTTTCATTAAAATCTGAAGAACTTGAAAATCTGAGCAAAATATTACCCTAGGATTTTTCTTGATTTTTTTGAAAAAATAGATTTTCCTGAAAATTTCAGCATAGATCCTTGTACGTGTGTTGAATGACAATCTTTGGTTATAACCTTAAGATTCGTGTAATTAGTCGAGTAATTAGCATATTGATATAATCAATTATAATTAATATCAAATATGTGGTTAAGCGCTCAATTTTACGAAATGCATTCTTTTGACTCGATATCCTTAATCACCATATAGAATACCACATATACCCTGAGTTTCATTAAAATCTGAAGAACTTGAAAATCTGAGCAAAATATTACCCTAGGCTATAGCCTAGGATTTTTCTTGATTTTTTTGAAAAAATAGATTTTCCTGAAAATTTCAGCATAGATCCTTGTACGTGTGTTGAATGACAATCTTTGGTTATAACCTTAAGATTCCTGTAATTTGTCGAGTAATTATCATATTAATATAATCAATTATAATTAATGTTAAATATGTGGTTAAGCGCTCAGTTTTACGAAATGCAGTCTTTTGACTCGATATCCTTAATCACCATATAGAATACCACATATACCCTGAGTTTCATTAAAATCTGAAGAACGTGAAAATCTGAGCAAAATATTATTCTAGGATTTTTCTTGATTTTTTTGAAAAAATAGATTTTCCTGAAAATTTCAGCATAGATCTTTGTACGTATGTTGAATGACAATCTTTGGTTATAACCTTAAGATTCGTGTAATTAGTCGAGTAATTAGCATATTAATATAATTAATTATAATTAATATTAAATATTTGATTAAGCGCTCAATTTTACGAAATGCAGTCTTTTGACTCGATATCCTTAATCACCATATAGAATACCACATATACCCTGAGTTTCATTAAAATCTGAAGAACTTGAAAATCTGAGCAAAATATTACCCTAGGATTTTTCTTGATTTTTTTGAAAAAATAGATTTTCCTGAAAATTTCACCATAGATCCTTGTACGTGTGTTGAATGACAATCTTTGGTTATAACCTTAAGATTCGTGTAATTAGTCGAGTAATTAGCATATAAGTATAATAATTATAATTAATATTAAATATGTGGTTAAGCGCTCAATTTTACGAAATGCAGTCTTTTGACTCGATATCCTTAATCACCATATAGAATACCACATATACCCTGAGTTTCATTAAAATCTGAAGAACTTGAAAATCTGAGCAAAATATTACCCTAGGCTATAGCCTAGGATTTTTCTTGATTTTTTTGAAAAAATAGATTTTCCTGAAAATTTCAGCATAGATCCTTGTACGTGTGTTGAATGACAATCTTTGGTTATAACCTTAAGATTCGTGTAATTAGTCGAGTAATTAGCATATTGATATAATTAATTATAATTGATATCAAATATTTGATTAAGCGCTCAATTTTACGAAATGCAGTCTTTTGACTCGATATCCTTAATCACCATATAGAATACCACATATACCCTGAGTTTCATTAAAATCTGAAGAACTTGAAAATCTGAGCAAAATATTACCCTAGGCTATAGACTAGGATTTTTCTTGATTTTTTTGAAAAAATAGATTTTCCTGAAAATTTCACCATAGATCCTTGTACGTGTGTTGAATGACAATCTTTGGTTATAACCTTAAGATTCGTGTAATTAATCGAGTAATTAGCATATAATTATAATTAACTATAATTAATATTAAATATGTGGTTAAGCGCTCAATTTTACGAATTGCAGTCTTTTGACTCGATATCCTTAATCACCATATAAAATACCACATATACCCTAAGTTTCATTAAAATCTGAAGAACTTGAAAATCTGAGCAAAATATTACCCTAGGCTATAGCCTAGGATTTTTCTTGATTTTTTTGAAAAAATAGATTTTCCTGAAAATTTCAGCATAGATCCTTGTACGTGTGTTGAATGACAATCTTTGGTTATAACCTTAAGATTCGTGTAATTAGTCGAGTAAGTAGCATATTAATATAATTAATTATAATTAATATTAAATATGTGGTTAAGCGCTCAATTTTACGAAATGCAGTCTTTTGACTCGATATCCTTAATCACCATATAGAATACCACATATACCCTGAGTTTCATTAAAATCTGAAGAACTTGAAAATCTGAGCAAAATATTACCCTAGGCTATAGCCTAGGATTTTTCTTGATTTTTTTGAAAAAATAGATTTTCCTGAAAATTTCAGCATAGATCCTTGTACGTGTGTTGAATGACAATCTTTGGTTATAACCTTAAGATTCGTGTAATTAGTCGAGTAATTAGCATATTAATATAATTAATTATAATTAATATTAAATATGTGGTTAAGCGCTCAATTTTACGAAATGCAGTCTTTTGACTCGATATCCTTAATCACCATATAGAATACCACATATACCCTGAGTTTCATTAAAATCTGAAGAACTTGAAAATCTGAGCAAAATATTACCCTAGGCTATAGCCTAGGATTTTTCTTGATTTTTTTGAAAAAATAGATTTTCCTGAAAATTTCAGCATAGATCCTTGTACGTGTGTTGAATGACAATCTTTGGTTATAACCTTAAGATTCGTGTAATTAGTCGAGTAATTAGCATATTAATATAATTAATTATAATTAATATTAAATATGTGGTTAAGCGCTCAATTTTACGAAATGCAGTCTTTTGACTCGATATCCTTAATCACCATATAGAATACCACATATACCCTGAGTTTCATTAAAATCTGAAGAACTTGAAAATCTGAGCAAAATATTACCCTAGGCTATAGCCTAGGATTTTTCTTGATTTTTTTGAAAAAATAGATTTTCCTGAAAATTTCAGCATAGATCTTTGTACGTGTGTTGAATGACAATCTTTGGTTATAACCTTAAGATTCGTGTAATTAGTCGAGTAATTAGCATATTAATATAATTAATTATAATTAATATTAAATATGTGGTTAAGCGCTCAATTTTACGAAATGCAGTCTTTTGACTCGATATCCTTAATCACCATATAGAATACCACATATACCCTGAGTTTCATTAAAATCTGAAGAACTTGAAAATCTGAGCAAAATATTACCCTAGGCTATAGCCTAGGATTTTTCTTGATTTTTTTGAAAAAATAGATTTTCCTGAAAATTTCAGCATAGATCCTTGTACGGTGTTGAATGACAATCTTTGGTTATAACCTTAAGATTCGTGTAATTAGTCGAGTAATTAGCATATTAATATAATTAATTATAATTAATATTAAATATGTGGTTAAGCGCTCAATTTTACGAAATGCAGTCTTTTGACTCGATATCCTTAATCACCATATAGAATACCACATATACCCTGAGTTTCATTAAAATCTGAAGAACTTGAAAATCTGAGCAAAATATTACCCTAGGCTATAGCCTAGGATTTTTCTTGATTTTTTTGAAAAAATAGATTTTCCTGAAAATTTCAGCATAGATCCTTGTACGTGTGTTGAATGACAATCTTTGGTTATAACCTTAAGATTCGTGTAATTAGTCGAGTAAGTAGCATATTAATATAATTAATTATAATTAATATTAAAAATGTGGTTAAGCGCTTAATTTTACGAAATGCAGTCTTTTGACTCGATATCCTTAATCACCATATAGAATACCACATATAGCCTGAGTTTCATTAAAATCTGAAGAACTTGAAAATCTTAGCAAAATATTACCCTAGGCTATAGCCTAGGATTTTTCTTGATTTTTTTGAAAAAATAGATTTTCCTGAAAATTTCACCTTAGACCCTTGTACGTGTGTTGAATCAAAATCTTTGGTTATAACCTTAAGATTCGTGTAATTAGTCGAGTAATTAGCATATTAATATGATTAATTATAATTAATATTTAATATGTGGCTAAGGGCTCAGTTTTTCGAAATGCAGTCTTTTGACTCGATATCCTTAAGCACCATATAGAATACCACATATACCCTGAGTTTCATTAAAATCTGAAGAACGTGAAAATCTGAGCAAAATATTATTCTAGGATTTTTCTTGATTTTTTTGAAAAAATAGATTTTCCGGAAAATTTCACCATAGATCCTTGTACGTGTGTTGAATGACAATCTTTGGTTATAACCTTAAGATTCGTGTAATTAGTCGAGTAATTAGCATATAAGTATAATTAACTATAATTAATATTAAACATGTGGTTAAGCGCTCAATTTTACGAAATGCCGTCTTTTGACTCGATATCCTTAATCACCATATAAAATACTACATATACCCTAAGTTTCATTAAAATCTGAAGAACTTGAAAATCTGAGCAAAATATTACCCTAGGCTATAGCGTAGGATTTTTTTTGATTTTTTTGAAAAAATAGATTTTCCTGAAAATTTCAGCATAGATCCTTGTACGTGTGTTGAATGACAATCTTTGGTTATAACCTTAAGATTCGTGTAATTAGTCGAGTAATTAGCATATTAATATAATTAATTATAATTTATTTTAGATATGTGGTTAAGCGCTCAATTTTACTAAATGCAGTCTTTTGACTCGATATCCTTAATCACCATATAGAATACCACATATACCCTGAGTTTCATTAAAATCTGAAGAACTCGATATCCTTAATCACCGATATAGAATACCACATATACCCTGAGTTTCATTAAAATCTGTAGAACTTGAAAATCTGAGCAAAATATTACCCTAGGCTATAGTCGACGATTTTTCTTGATTTTTTTGAAAAAATAGATTTTCCTGAAAATTTCACCTTAGACCCTTGTACGTATGTTGAATCACAATCTTTGGTTATAACCTTAAGATTCGTGTAATTAGTCGAGTAATTAGCATATTGATATAATTAGTTATAGATAATATTAAATATGTGGTTAAGCCCTCAATTTTACGAAATGCAGTCTTTTGACTCGATATCCTTAATCACCATATAGAACACCACATATACCATGAGTTGCTGAAATTTTCAGGAAAATTTATTTTTTCAAAAAAATCAAGAAAAATCGTAGAGTAATATTTTGCTCACATTTTCATGTTCTTCAGATTTTAGTGAAACTCAGGGTATATGTGGTATTCTATATGGTGATTAAGGATATCGAGTCAAAAGACTGCATTTCATAAAACTGAGCCCTTAACCACATATTTAATATTAATTATAATTAATCATATTAATATGCTAATTACTCGACTAATTACACGAATCTTAAGGTTATAACGAAAGATTGTCATTCAACACACGTACAAGGATCTATGCTGAAAATTTCAGGAAAATCTATTTTTTCAAAAAAATCACGAAAAATCCTAGGTTATAGCCGTGGGTAATATTTTGCTCAGATTTTCAAGTTCTTCAGATTTTAATGAAACTCAGGGTATAAGTGGTATTCTATATGGTGATTAAAGATATCGAGTCAAAAGACTGCATTTCGTAAAATTGAGCGCTTAACCACATATTTAATATTAATTATAATTAATTATATTAATATGCTCATGATTCGACTAATTACACGAATCTTAAGGTTATAACCAAAGATTGTCATTCAGCACACGTACAAGGATCTATGCTGAAATTTTCAGGAAAATCAATTTTTTCAAAAAAATCAAGAAAAATCCTAGGGTAATATTTTGCTCAGATTTTCAAGTTCTTCAGATTTTAATGAAACTCAGGGTATATGTGGTATTCCATATGGTGATTAAGGATATCGAGTCAGAAGACTGCATTTCGTAAAATTGAGCGCTTAACCACATATTTAATATTAATTATAATTAATTATATTAATATGCTACTTATAGAATACCACATATATCCTGAGTTTCATTAACATCTGAAGAACTTGAAAATCTGAGCAAAATATTACCCTAGGATTTTTCTTGATTTTTTTGAAAAAATAGATTTTCCTGAAAATTTCAGCATAGATCCTTGTACGTGTGTTGAATGACAATCTTTGGTTATAACATTAAGATTCCTGTAATTAGTCGAGTAATTAGCATATTAATATAATCAATTATAATTAATGTTAAATATTTGGGTAAGCGCTCAATTTTCCGAAATGCAGTCTTTTGACTCGATATCCTTAATCACCATATAGAATACCACATATACCCTGAGTTTCATTAAAATCTGAAGAACTTGAAAATCTGAGCAAAATATTACCCTAGGATTTTTCTTGATTTTTTTGAAAAAATAGATTTTCCTGAAAATTTCAGCATAGATCCTTGTACGTGTGTTGAATGACAATCTTTGGTTATAACCTTAAGATTCGTGTAATTAGTCGAGTAAGTTATAGTCTAGGGTTTTTCTTGATTTTCTTGAAAAAATAGATTTTCTTGAAAATTTCAGCATAGATCCTTGTACGTGTGTTGAATGACAATCTTTGGGTATAACCTTAAGATTCGTGTAATTAGTCGAGTAATTAGAATTTTAATATAATTAATTATAATTAATATTAAATATGTGGTTAAGCGCTCAATTTTACGAAATGCAGTCTTTTGACTCGATATCCTTACTCACCGTATAGAATACCACATATACCCTGAGTTTCATTAAAATCTGTAGAACTTGAAAATCTGTGCAAAATATTACCCTAGGCTATAGTCTAGGATTTTTCTTGATTTTTTTGAAAAAAGAGATTTTCCTGAAAATTTCAGTATAGATCTTGTACGTGTGCTGAATGACAATCTTTGGTTATAACCTTAAGATTCGTGTAATTAGTCGAGTAATTAATATATTGATATAATTAATTATAATTAATATTAAATATGTGTTAAGCGCTCAATTTTACGAAATGCAGTCTTTTGACTCGATATCCTTAATCACCATATAGAATACCACATATACCCTGAGTTTCATTAAAATCTGAAGAACTTGAAAATCTGTGCAAAATATTACCCTAGGCTATAGTCTAGGATTTTTCTTGATTTTTTTGAAAAAAGAGATTTTCCTGAAAATTTCAGTATAGATCTTTGTACGTGTGCTGAATGACAATCTTTGGTTATAATCTTGACATTCGTGTAATTAGTCGAGTAATTAATATATTGATATAATTAATTATAATCAATATTAAATATGTGGTTAAGCGCTCAATTTTACGAAATGCAGTCTTTTGACTCGATATCCTTAATCACCATGTAGAATACCACATATACCCTGAGTGTCATTAAAATCTGAAGAACTTGAAAATCTGAGCAAAATATTACCCAAGGCTATAGTCTAGGATTTTTCTTCATTTTTTTGAAAAAATAGATTTTCCTGAAAATTTCAGCATAGATCCTTGTACGTGTGTTGAATGAGAATGTTTGGTTATAACTTTAATATTCGTGTAATTAGTCGAGTAATTGTATATTAATATAATTAATTATAATTAATATATAATATATGGTTAAGCGCTCAATTTTACGAAATGCAGTCTTTTGACTCGATGTCCTTAATCACCATATAGAATACCACATATACCCTGAGTTTCATTAAAATTTCAGCATAGATCCTTGTACGTGTGTTGAATGACAATGTTTGGTTATAACTTTAATATTCGTGTAATTAGTCGAGTAATTGCATATTAATATAATTAATTATAATTAATATATAATATATGGTTAAGCGCTCAATTTTACGAAATGCAGTCTTTTGACTCGATGTCCTTAATCACCATATAGAATACCACATATACCCTGAGTTTCATTAAAATCTGAAGAACTTGAAAATCTGAGCAAAATATTACCCTAGGCTATAGTCTAGGATTTTTCTTGATTTTTTTGAAAAAATAGATTTTCTTGAAAATTTCAGCATAGATCCTTGTACGTGTGTTGAATGACAATCTTTGGTTATAACCTTAAGATTCGTGTAATTAGTCGAGTAATTAGAATTTTAATATAATTAATTATAATCAATATTAAATATGTGGTTAAGCGCTCAATTTTACGAAATGTAGTCTTTTGACTCGATATCCTTACTCACCATATTGAATACCACATATACCCTGAGTTTCATTAATATCTGAAGAACTTGAAAATCTGAAGAAAATATTTCTTGATCTTTTTGAAAAAATAGATTTTCCTAAAAATTTCAGCATAGATACTTGTACGTGTGTTGAACGACAGTCTTTGGTTATAACCTTAATATTCGTGTAATTAGTCGAGTAATTAGCATATTAATATAATTAATTATAATTAATATTGAATATGTGGTTAAGCCCTCAATTTTACGAAATGCAGTCTTTTGACTCGATATCCTTAATCACCATATAGAATACCACATATACCCTGAATTTCATTAAAATCTAAAGAACTTGAAATTCTGAGCAAAATATTACCCTAGGCTATAGCCTAGGATTTTTCTTGATGTTTTTGAAAAAATAGATTTTCCTGAAAATTTCAGCATAGATCCTTGTACGTGTGCTGAATGACAATCTTTGGTTATAACCTTAACATTCGTGTAATTACTCGAGCAATTAGTATATTGATATAATTAATTATGATTAATATTAAATATGTGGTTAAGCGCTCAATTTTACGAAATGCAGTCTTTTGACTCGATATCCTTAATCACCATATAGAATCCCATATATACCCTGAGTTTCACTAAAATCTGAAGAACTTGAAAATCTGAGCAAAATATTACCCAAATTCAAAATATTGCCTAGGATTTTTCTTGATGTTTTTGAAAAAATAGATTTTCCTGAAAATTTCAGCATAGATCCTTGTACGTGTGTTGAATGACAATATTTGGTTATAACCTTAAGATTCGTGTAATTAGTCGAGTAATTGGCATATTAATATAATTAATTATAATTAGTATTGAATATGTGGTTAAGCGCTCAATTTTACGAAATGCAGTCTTTTGAGTCGATATCCTTAATCACCATGTAGAATACCATATACACCCTGAGTTTCATTAAAATCTAAAGAACTTGAAAATCTGAGCAAAATATTACCCTAGGCATATTTACCCTAGGATTTTTCTTGATTTTTTTGAAAAAATAGATTTTCCTGAAAATTTCAGCATAGATCTTTGTACGTATGTTGAATGACAATCTTTGGTTATAACCTTAAGATTCGTGTAATTAGTCGAGTAATTAGCATATTAATATAATTAATTATAATTAATATTAAATATGTGGTTAAGCGCTCAATTTTACGAAATGCAGTCTTTTGACTCGATATCCTTGATCACCATATAGAATACCACATATACCCTGAGTTTCATTAAAATCTGAAGAACTTGAAAATCTGAGCAAAATATTACCCTAGGCTATAGCCTAGGATTTTTCTTGATTTTTTTGAAAAAATAGATTTTCCTGGTGATTAAGGATATCGGGTCAAAAGACTGCATTTCGTAAAACTGAGCGCTTAACCACATATTTAATATTAATTATAATTAATCATATTAATATGCTAATTACTCGACGAATGACACGAATCTTAAGGTTATAACCAAAGATTGTCATTCAACACACGTACAAGGATCTATGCTGAAATTTTCAGGAAAATCTATTTTTTCAAAAAATCAAGAAAAATCCTAGGCTATAGCCTGGGGTAATATTTTGCTCAGATTTTCAAGTTCTCTGATTTTAATGAAACTCCTCAGATTTTAATGAAAATTTGTGTATAGATGTTATTTCTTATGGTATTTAAGTATTTCGTGTCAAAAGATTGTAATTCATATTTATAACCGTTTAATTAGCACGTAGACTAATTATGATGAAATTTAAATGCTAATTACTCGACTAATTATACAGATATTTAGATTTTCACGACAGACTCGTATTCAGCATACATAAAAGTATATACGCTGAAAATGTCAAGAAAATCTATTTTATCAAAAAAATCAATAAAAATCCAAGGCCATAGCCTTGCATTTTTTTTTTCTCAGATTTTCAACTTTCTCAGATTTTAATGAACATTTGTGTATAGATGTTATTTTGTATGGTATTTAAGTATTTCCTGTAAGAAAACTGTAATTCATAATAACCGTTTAATTAGCACCTGGACTAATTATGATGCATTTTTTTTGCTCAGATTTTTAACTTTCTCAGATTTTGATGAAAATTTGTGTAAAGATGTGGTTTCATATGGTATTTAAGTATTTCGTGTCAAAAAATTGTATTTCATATTACCCGTTTAATTAGCACCTGGACTAATTATTATGAAATTTAAATGCAAATTACTTGACTAATTATACGAATATTTAAATTTTGACCACAGACTTGTATTTACCATACATAAAAATATATATATTGAAAATGTTAAGAAAATCTATTTTCTAAAAAAAAAATCAATAAAAATCCAATGTCAAAAAATCTATTTTTTCAAAAAAAATCAATAAAAATCCAAGGCATTTTTTTTTGCTCAGATTTTCAAATTCCTCAGATTTTAATGAAAATTTGTGTATAGATGTTATTTCTTATGGTATTTAAGTATTTCGTGTCAAAAGATTGGAATTCATATTCATAACCGTAATTAGCACGTAGACTAATTATGATGAAATTTAAATGCTAATTACTCGACTAATTATACAGATATTTAGATTTTCACCACAGACTCGTATTCAGCATACATAAAAGTATCTATGCTGAAAATGTCAAGAAAATCTATTTTATCAAAAAAATCAATAAAAATCCTAGGCCATAGCCTTGCATTTTTTTTCTCAGATTTTCAACTTCCTCAGATTTTAATGAACATTTGTGTATAGATGTTATTCTTTATGGTATTTAAGTATTTCGTGTAAGAAAACTGTAATTCATAATAACCGTTTAATTAACACCTGGACTAATTATGATGAAATTTAAATGCTAATTGCTCGATTAATTATACGAATATTTATATTTTGACCACGGATTCGTATTCAGCATACATAAAAGTATCTATGCTAAAAATGTCAAGAAAATCTATTTTTTCAAAGAAAATCAATAAAAATCCAAGGCTATAACCTTACATTTTTTTTGCTTAGATTTTCAACTTCCTCAGATTTCAATGAAAATTTATGTATAGATGTTATTTTATATGGTATTTAAATATTTCGTGTAAGAAGACGGTAATTTATAATATTAACCGTTTGATTAGTACCTGGAGTAATTATGATGAAATTTAAATGCTAATTACTCGACTAATTATAGGAATATTTAGATTTGCACCACATATTCGTATTCAGCATACATAAAAGTATCTATGCTGAAAATGTCAAGAAAATCTATTTTTTCAAAAAAAGTCAATAAAAATCCATGGCTATAGCTTGCATTTTTTCCTCGGGTTTTCAAATTCCTCAGATTTTAATGAAAATTTGTGTATGGATTTGGTTTCATATGGTATTTAAAGATTTCGTGTCAAAAAATTGCATTTCATAATGTTACCCGTTTAATTAGTACCTGGACTAATTATGATGAAATTTAAATGCTAATTACTTGACAAATTATACGAATATTTAAATTTTGACCACTGACTCGTATTCACCATACATAAAAGTATCTATGCTGAAAACGTCAAGAAAATCTATTTTTTCAAAAAAATCAATAAAAATCCAATTTTAATGAAAATTTGTGTATAGATGTTATTTCTTATGGTATTTAAGTATTTCGTGTCAAAAGATTGTAATTCATAATAATAACCGTTTAAGTAGCATCTAGAGAAATTATGATAAAATTTAAATGCTAATTACTCGACTAATTATACAAATATTTAGATTTTCACCACAGACTCGTATTCAGCATACATAAAAGTATCTATGCTGGAAATATCAAGAAAATCTATTTTCTCAAAAAAATCAATAAAAGTCCTAGGCCTTGCCTTTTTTTGCTCAGATTTTAAACTTCCTCAGATTTTAATGAAAATTTGTGTATAGATGTTATTCTATATGGTATTTAAGTATTTCGTGTAAGAAGACTGTAATTCATAATAACCGTTTAATTAGCACCTGGACTAATTATGATGAAATGTAAATGCTAATTACTCGATTAATTATACGAATATGTAGATTTTGACCACAGACGCGTATTCAGCATACATAAAAGTATCTATGGTGAAAATGTCAAGAACATCTATTTTTTCAAAAAATTATACAGATTTTCAACTTCCTCAGATTTTAATGAAAATTTGTGTATAGATGTTATTTTATATGGTATTTAAGTATTTCGTGTAAGAAGACTGTAATTCATGATAACCGTTTAATTAGCACATGTACTAATTATGAAATTTAAATGCTAATTACTCGATTAATTATACGAATATTTAGATTTTGACCACAGACTCGTATTCAGCGTACATAAAAGTATCTATGCTGAAAATATCAAGAAAATCTATTTCTTTTTTAAATCAATAAAAATCCAAGGCATTTTTTTTGCTCAGATTTTCAACTTCCTCAGATTTTAATAAAAATTTGTGTATAGATGTGGTTTCATATGATATTTAAGTATTTCGTGTCAAATAATTGTATTTCATAATATCAATCGTTTAATTAGAACCTGGACTAATTATGATGAAATTTAAATGGTAATTACTTGACTAATTATACGAATATTTAGATTTTGACCACAGACTCGACTTCAGCATGCATGAAAGTATCTATGCTGAAAATGTCAAGAAAATCTATTTGTTGAAAAAAATCAATAAGAATCCAAAGATGGCATTTTTTTTGCTCAGATTTTCAACTTCCTCAAATTTTGATGAAAATTTGTGTACAGATGTGGTTTCATATGGTATTTAAGTATTTTTAAGTATTTCGTGTCAAAACATTGTATTTCATAATATTACCTGTTTAATTAGCAACTGGACTAATTATGATGAAATTTAAATGCTAATTACTTGACTTATTATACGACTCTTTAAATTTTGACCACAGACTCGTATTCAGCATACATAAAAGTATCTATGCTGAAAATGTCAAGAAAATCTATTTCTAAAAAAAAAATCAATAAAAATCCAAGGCATTTTTTTTGCTCAAATTTTCAACTTCCTCAGATTTTAATGAAAATTTGTGTATAGATGTTATTTCATATGGTATTTAAGTATTTCGTGTCAAATAATTGTGTCTCATAATATTAATCGTTTAATTAGCACCTGGACTAATTATGATGAAATTTTGATGCTAATTACTCGACTTATCATACGAATATTTAGATTTTGACCACAGACTCAACTTCAGCATACATAAAAGTATCTATGCTCAAAATATCATGAAAATCTATTTCAAAAAAATCAGTAAAAATCCAAGGCTATAGCCTGGCATTTTTTTTTTGCTCAGATTTTCAACTTCCTCAGATTTTGAAGAAAATTTGTGTATAGATTTGGTTTCATATGGTATTTAAGTATTTCGTATCAAAAGATTATATTTCAATATTACCCGTTTAATTAGTACCTGGAGTAATTATGATGAAATCTAAATGCTAATTACTTGACTAATTATACGAATATTTAAATTTTGACCATATACTCGTATTTACCATACATAAAAGTATCTATGCTGAAAATGTCAAGTAAATCTATTTTTTCAAAAAAATCAATAAAAATCCAATGCTATTATTGCCTTACATTTTTTTTTTCTCAGATTTTCAACTTCCTTGGATTTTAATGAAAATTTGTGTATAGATGTTATTTTATATGGTATTTAAGTATTTCGTGTAAGAAGACATTAATTCATAATATTAACCGTGTAACTAGCACCTACACTAATTATGATGAAATTTAAATGCTAGTTACTCGACCAATTATACAGATATTTAGATTTTCACCACAGTCTCGTATTCAGCTTACATAAAAGTATCTATGCTAAAAATGTCAAGAAAATCTATTTTTTCAAAAAAAAAATCAATAAAATCCTAGGCTATAGCCTTGCATTTTTTTTTTTTTTTTTTTGCTCAGATTTTCACCTTCCTCAGATTTTAATGAAAATTTGTATATTGATGTTATTTTATATGGTATTTAAGTATTTCGTGTAAGAAGACTGTAATTCATAATACCCATTTCATTACCACCTGGACGAATTATGATGAAATTTAAATGCTAATTACTCGATTAATTATACGAATATTTAGATTTTGACTACAGACTCGTATCTAGCATACATAAAAGTATCTATGCTTAAAATGTCAAAAAAATCTATTTTCTAAAGAAATCAATAAAAATCCAGATTTTAAACTTCCTCAGATTTTAATGAAAATTTGTGCATAGATATGGTTTCATATGGTATTTCAGTATTTCGTGTCAAATAATTGTATTTTATTATGTTACCCGTTTAATTAGCACCTGGACTAATTATGATAAAATTTAAATGCTAATTACTCGACTAATTATACGAATATTTAGATTTTCACCAAAGATTCGTATTCATCATGCATAAAATATCTATGCTGAAAATGTTAAGAAAATCTATTTTTCAAAAAATCAATAAAAATCCAAGACTATATCCTTACAATTTTTTTGCTCAGATTTTCAACTTCTTCAGATTTTTATGAAAATATGTTTATAGATGTGGTTTCATATGGTATTTAAGTATTTTGTGTCAAATAATTGTATTTCATAATATTAATCGTTTAATTAGCACCTTGACTAATTATGATGAAATTTAAATGGTAATTACTTGACTAATTATACGAATATTTAGATTTTGACCACAGACTCGACTTCAGCATACATGAAAGTATCTATGCTGAAAATGTCAAGAATATCTATTCTTTCAAAAAAAATCAATAAAAATCCAAGGCTATAGCCTGGCATTTTTTTGCTCAGATTTTCAACTTCCTCAGATTTTGATGAAAATTTGTGTATAGATGTGGTTTCATATGGGTTTTAAGGATTTCGTGTTAAAAAAAATGGCATTTCATAATGTTACCCGTCTAATTAGCACCTGGACTAATTATGATGAAATTTAAATGCTAATTACTTGACTAATTATACGAATATTTAAATTTTGACCACAGACTCGTATTCACCATACATAAAAGTATCTATGCTGAAAATGTCAAGAAAATATATTTTTTCAAAAAAATTCATAAAAATCCAGATTTTCAACGTCCTCGGATTTTAATGAAAATTTGTGTATAGATGTTATTTCTTATGGTATTTGAGTATTTCGTGTCAAAAGATTGTAATTCATAATAATAACCGTTTAATTAGCACCTAGACAAATTACTATGAAATGTAAATGCTAATTACTCAATTAATTATACGAATATTTAGATTTTGACCACAGACTCGTATTCAGCATGCATAAAAGTATCTATGCTGAAAGTGTCAAGAAAATCTATTTAAAAAAAATCAATAAAAATCCAAGTCATTTTTTTTGCTCAGATTTTCATGAAAATTTGTGTATAGATGTGGTTTCATATGGTTTTTAAGTATTTCGAGTCAAATAATTGTATTTCATAATGTTACCCGTTTAATTAGCACCTGGACTAATTATGATGAAATTTAAATGCTAATTACTCGACTAATTATACAAATATTTAGATTTTCACCACAGACTCGTATTCAGCATACATAAAAGTATCTATGCTGAAAATGTCAAGAAAATCTATTTTTTCAAAAAATCAATAAAAATCCTTGCATTTTTTTTTGCTCAGATTTTCAACTTCCTCAGATTTTAATGAAAATTTGTGTATAGATGTTATTTTATATTGTATTTAAGTATTTCGTGTAAGAAGACTGTAATTCATAATAACCGTTTAATTAGCACCTGGACTAATTATGATGAAATGTAAATGCTAATTACTCGATTAATTATACGAATATTTAGATATTGACCACAGACTCGTATTCAGCATGCATAAAAGTATCTATGCTGAAAATGTCAAGAAAATCTATCTTTTCAAAACAATCCATAAAAATCCAGATTTTCAACTTCCTCAGATTTTAATGAAAATTCTGTGTAGATGTTATTTCTTATGGTATTTAAGTATTTCGTGTCAAAAGATTGTAATTCATGATAATAACCGTTTAATTAGCACCTAGACTAATTATGATGAAATTTAAATGCTAATTACTGTATCAGTTATACGAATATTTAGATTTTGACCACTGCATTTTTTTTTTTGTTCAGATTTTCAACTTCCTCAGATTTTAATGAAAATATGTGTATAGATGTTATTTTATATGGTATTTAAGTATTTCGTGTAAGAAGACTGTAATTCATAATAACCATTTAATTAGCACCTGTTCTAATTATGAAATTTACATGCTAATTACTCGATTAATTATACGAATATTTAGATTTTGACCACAGACTCGTATTCAGCATACATAAAAGTATCTATGCTGAAAATGTCAAAAAAATCTATTTTTTCAAAAAAAATCAATAAAAATCCAAGGCCTTGCATTTTTTTTGCTTAGATTTTCAACTTCCTTAGATTTTAATGAAAATTTCTGTATAGATGTTATTTCATATGGTATTTAAGTATTTCGTGTCAAATAATTGTATTTCATAATATTAATTCTTTAATTAGCACGGACTAATTATGATGAAATTTAAATGCTAATTACTCGACTAATTACACAAATATTTAGATTTTCACCACAGACTCGTATTCAGCATACATAAAAGTATCTATGCTAAAAATGTTAAGAAAATCTATTTTTTCAAAAAAAATCAATAAAAATCCAAGGTTATAGCCTGCATTTTTTTTTTTTTTTTTTTTTGCTCAGGTTTTCAACTTCCTCATATTTTAATGAAAATATGTGTATAGTTGTTATTTCTTATGGTATTAAGTATTTTGTGTCAAAAGATTGTAATTCATAATAATAACCGTTTAATTAGCACCTAGACTAATTATGATGAAATTTAAATGCTAATTACTCTATTAATTATACGAATATTTAGATTTTGACCACTGCATTTTTTTTTGCTCAGATTTTCAACTTCCTCAGATTTTAATGAAAATATGTGTATAGATGTTATTTCATATGGTATTTAAGTATTTCGTGTAAGAAGACTGTAATTCATAATAGCCATTTGATTAGCACCTGTTCTAATTATGAAATTAATATGCTAATTACTCGATTAATTATACGAATATTTAGATTTTGACCACAGGCTCGTATTCAGCATACATAAAAGTATCTATGCTGAAAATGTCAAAAAAAATCTATTTTTTCAAAAAAAATCAATAAAAATCCAAGGCATTTTTTTTTGCTCAGATTTTCATGAAAGTTTGTGTATAGATGTGGTTTCATATGGTATTTAAATATTTCGTGTCAAAAAATTGTATTTCATAATATTATCCGTTTAATTCAGCACCTGGACTAATTATGATGAAATTTAAATGCTAATTACTTGACTAATTATACGAATATTTAAACTTTGACCACAGACTCGTATTCACCATACATAAAAGTATCTATGCTGAAAATGTTAAGAAAATCTATTTTTTCAAAAAAATTGATGAAAATCCAAGGCTATTTTTTTTTTGCTCAGATTTTCAACTACCTTAGATTTTAATGAAAATTTGTGTATAGATGTTATTTCTTATGGCATTTAAGTATTTCGTGTCAAAAGATTGTAATTCATAATAACCGTTTAATTAGCACCTAGACTGATTATGATGAAATTTAAATGCTAATTACTCTATTAATTATACGAATATTTAGATATTGACCACAGACTCGTATTCAGCATACATAAAAGTATCTATGCTGAAAATGTCAAGAAAATCTATTTTTTCAAAAAAATCAATAAAAATCCAAGGCTAATTATGATGAAATTTAAATGCTAATTGCTTGACTAATTATACGAATATTTAAACTTTGACCACAGACTCGTATTCACCATACTTTATAAAAGTATGCATTTTTTTTGCTCAGATTTTCAACTTCCTTAGATTTTAATGAAAATTTGTGTATAGATGTTATTTCATATGGTATTTAAGTATTTCGTGTCAAGTAATTGTATTTCATAATATTAATCGTTTAATTAGCACCTGGACTAATTATTAAGCGACACGGGTCTGGAAGTGCTGCCGCTGCTACGCTCTGAAGTTGGCCTACTGCTGACCGTCCGCACCAGTTGCTGCACCGGTGTTCCACAGGTGGCTCCACCCCCGGGAATCCGGCACAGCTGGAAATTCTCTGTGCCTTGAAGGGTGTGCAGAGCCAGTATTTGTTCATATCTTACGAGGACATTTCAAAGGTGTTCCCGTTGATGTTCTGGGACACTATAACTGTAGAGTACACAGGATTACATTGGACAGAAAAGCAGATAACATCATATTCGTTGGCCAGAGACGAGTGTATCTGAGTGTTCGTTGTCTAACGTTACTTAGGAACACAGACTCGAGATAGATGAGGATAGAATCAAACAATATGGCACTGTCCTAACCCTTCGCATCGGATCTCTAGCACCACCAACCCTGCAAGAGGTAAAGCCAAACAAGGAATTTTACAGGAAAGGAGTGACGTGGAGTATATATTGGCGACTACCCACACTATCTTACTCCACTCCAGTGCACGGTACTGCTACTGGGCACTACACTGTGCTATACCGTAGTGGTTTCAGTCAAGGGAGGAGGGGGAGGGGGGGGAGAGGGAAAGTTGTCACATTTCAATTTCGGGATGAACGAATTACGTATAACGTTCGTGTATATTTGTGTCATTGTTTTCATCAAGTTATGTACCCGACCTGCATATTCCTCCGACCGGTAGGCAATTACCAGTGTTTGCAGTTAGCGACGTAACACTCTCCAGCACTTGGGGCAGTTCCACTCCTGAGAGAGAGAGAGAGAGAGAGAGAGAGAGAGAGAGAGAGAGAGAGAGAGAGAGAGAGAGAGAGAGGTAAATGACCAAGTGCAGGTCATATTTCCTGCTGGATTACATCCATAGTTTAAGGTAGCGAAGGTAGCGGCTATAGCGGGAGACTGTGGGACGCCATGGTTCGCCAGGCCAGGTCAGAGCTGATCAGATGAAGATGGAAGAAATTCCAGGGAGTGTTGCCTCCTGCCGAAGCCCCGAAGTGTTTTGTGTGGCACGGTGTTCTGTACCACCGCGTGAACTGGTGTGACTCCTGTGTCACACTCGGCTGATGTAGCCGAGGCTCAGGTATAGCGTAGTTGTGGACCAGAGTGTCACATATGTAGATGCTAATATATCGCGTTGCGCCGGTGTAATCCCACGGTGGCAATAGTATCGGCACCGTGTCGTTCCTCGTGTCCGCCCGTGTGGTGGTCACCACGTGTGCCAGGTGTGGGTGGAGGTGGGAGGGAGGCTGAGGTGAGCGGGAGAGTGGTAGCGGCTCGCGGTGGGTGTGGGTGAATCGTGGTCACCAGTCACCACCAGCTTCAGTATCTTGCCTGCCGTCGGTGAGGACGCACGTCGCTCCTGCCTCTCCGGCCACTCGCACGCGCTCAGTCGCACCCCCCCAAGCGTTGGTCTCAGCCGCCCGCCCCTGCCAGTGGTCCCATCTCTGACCCCCCTACCTTTGACCTCAGTCACTGACCTTATCTCTGACTCCAGCTCATGGTCGTACCTCTGATCCTAGTCTGTGGACCTTCCCTGTGACCTCATTCAGTGACCTTTGATCCCAACTAGGGGTCCCACTTCTGATCCCAGCTAGTGACCCCGCCTTCGACCCCAGCAGGTGATCCCATTTTTGACCCCCTTACTCTGACCCCACCTCTCACCCGAGCTAGTGAGCCAAGTTCTGGCCCCAGTGACCCTATCTCCGACCCCAGCTGGTGACACCACCTCCAACCCCAGCCAGTGACCCTACCCCTAACCCCAGCTAGCTGTCCAGTCTCTGACCCCCACCTTGTCATCTGACCTCTGAATCTATCTAGTGACCCCACCTTTGACCATCTAGCCGTTGACATCACCCAAGTGGTCCCATCTCTTGACCCCACCTCGTGACCTCATCTGGTACCCATCCACCCCCTTGTCCCCACCCGACCATTCAGAAAGCCCGATAATGACCCACTTGTAGGTCATGACCTCTCCAGCTGACCTCGGTTGCAGCCAGTGTTCCGTGGAATAAAGATGTGTAGATGAGAGGACGTGTCCCACTGGAAAAAAAAAGAAATAGACCCCCTTCACGTCCACCTCGCCCTCCAGTTGAGCGAGTGGAAGGCGCGTCAAGAGCCACGTTGGAGACACCCATGGAGTGACCGGTGGTGGTGTTGTACACACACAGACACACACACACACCCACCCACTTACTCCCGGAGGTGTACAGGGTGAGGCTGACGCGGTGCGTGTACACAGCGGTACAGGCGGCGCCGCACCCCCCCCCAGCGATGCACACCGTCTACGTCACGACCATTCTCTTTGTCAGCTGTATGTATGTACAACACTCATGTCCTGGACTGGGGCAAGCTACCACTACTGTTGCTGGCCCCCCCCCCCCCCCCCCCCACCCCGCCCCCGCCACAACCTCTCATTAACTCACTCTTACCTTTACCTGTTGGGCTATTTCACGGTGATGACCCCCTGAAGGCTTGAGTGATCCCACAGACAGTGTGCATCATCGTCATCATCATCATCATCATCATTATCATCATTATCATCATTGTGATACTGGCATTAGTACTCCATTGTGGCGCTCACGTAAATAGTTTGTTGATATCCTTCCCATCCTGTTTGTTTATCATCGTCCCACCGATGGTCCTGTTACTGTGGTCTGTCAGATGACCTCGTCACGGACCATTGGGGTATTTTGTTACCCGACTTTCCCCCCCGTATATTCCCAAGTATTTGAATATTTTGTTACTCGGCTTTCCTCGTATATTCCCACACTTGGGTATTTTGTTACCCGGCTTTCCCCCGTATATTCCCAAGTATTTGGATATTTTGTTACTCGGCTTTCCCCGTATATTCCCACACTTGGGTATTTTGTTACCCGGCTTTCCCCCGTATATTCCCAAGTATTTGGATATTTTGTTACTCGGCTTTCCCCGTATATTCCCACACTTGGGTATTTTGTTACTCGGCTTTCCCCGTATATTTCCAAGTATTTGGGTATTTTGTTACTCGGCTTTCCCCGTATATTTCCAAGTATTTGGGTATTTTGTTACTCGGCTTTCCCCGTATATTTCCAAGTATTTGGGTATTTTGTTACTCGGCTTTCCCCGTATATTTCCAAGTATTTGGGTATTTTGTTACTCGGTTTTCCCCGTATATTCCCAAGTATTTGGGTATTTTGTTACTCGGCTTTCCCCGTATATTCCCACGTATTACATTCATCATGCAACACGTACGTACAAGTAACAGTTTACCGGAGCTGTGAGTGTGTGTGGAGTCGTAGCAAGCGTCTCCAAGGATGTGCTCCTGCCAGGGGTGGGGAGGAGGAGGACGCGGAGGAGGACGCTGTCATGACCTTCCATGTGACTACAAGGGAAAGCAGGAGACTCCGCCTCGTGTGGCCAAGACTCGTGGTGGCTGGTCTTGAAGGAGGCGGAGAGCTTTGATGAGATTAGTTCGTCTGGTGTGCCGCCAGGGTCTGCTCCCTGCTCCAGTGGGCTCTCGCAGCGCCAGGGCTGCGCTGCCTTAAGTTGCAGGGGCTGGATGCATTCCTTTGGAGTGAGAGTCGGGAGTTCTTTTGATGAGCATGGGCTCACGTCAAACAACGATATATGTGTGTGTGTAAAGCAAATAATTTTTTCCATTATGGTTAAATTTTATACTCCATAAGGCTCCTTTGTTAAGGCGGGGTAAAGCGAAAAAGATGAAAGATTCATACATGTTCGCCGTTTCCAGTATTAGATAGGTAGCGCCAGGAACGAATGAAGAACGGCCTCATTTCCTTACATTCTCTCTGTCTCTCATGGATAATGCAGCGAAACCAGAGCCCCCTATACACAGATACACACCGCAGTCCCTCTTGTGGTTATCCTTTACCGCTTCTACATATGTCTTGGTTCAGGTCATTGACAACACGTCGCCCCCTGTATACCGCATCACTCCAGTTATCTCTGCCTCCTGTGCACTTCACATCCTCCTTCATGTTTAGGCCTTGATAACTCAGAGCATCTTTCACTCCATCCTCCACCTCGTCCTCTCGCCTCCCCTTCTCTTGTTCGCTCCACGTCTGACACATAACCTTTAATCAGTCAGTCCTCGCTCATATTCACAATTCTTTTCATTTTTGATGACTGTTTCCCGTGTTAGTGAGGGAGAGCCATGAACAGACGGAGAAAAGCCACACTCGCCCACATCCATTCTCTGACCGTCATTTGCAGTGCACCAATACCACAGCTCCCTATCCACAACCAGGCCCCACAGACCTTTCCATGCTTTACTCCGGACGTTTCATATACACTAATTCAGTCCGTTGATGGCACGTTGACCCCTCAGTATGCCTCATCGTTCCAGTGCACGCCTTTCATCTAACCTATATGTTCAGGTCCCGATCGCCCAAAATCTCTTTCACTCCATCCCTCCACCACCAGTTTGGTCTCCCGTTTCTCCTTGTTCCCTCCACCTCTGACACATATATCCTCTTTGTCAATCTTTCCTCACTTATTTTTTCCACATATCCAAACTATTTCAACACACCCTCTTCTGCTCTCTCAACCACACTTTTTATTACCACACATGTCTCACCCTCACTTGATCAAACCACCTCACACCACACATTGTCCTCAGACGTTTCGTTTACAACATCTGCTGCAGTCCTCTCCGCGCATCCTCGTGTATGCTTATGCCTCGCATCAATACAACGTTGTTGGACCACAGTACCTTGAAACATAGCCAGTTTGGCCCTCCCAGACACTGACACCTATTTCCACAGATTCTTCAGAGCTCCTAGAACCATCGGCCCCTCCCCCACCCTATGACTCATTTCCATGGTTTCATTTACTGCCGTGTTCATTCCCAGGTATCGAAAACGCTCCACTTCCTTCATATTTTTTTTCCATTCGAACTCACATCCAACCGATTCGAACTCACATCCGCCCAACCGATTTACCTTGCTTTTAATCATATTGACTCTCAGCTTATTATTATTATTATTATTATTATTAGTAGTAGTAGTAGTAGTAGTAGTATTGTGAATTATTATTATTATTATTGTTATTATTATTATTATTATTATTATTATTATTATTATTATGCGACCTCAGGGACACTTAGGCTCCTGCCCACCCACCACCATAGATGGTGGTGGGTAGACAGTAAAGTTGCAGGCTTCTCATTACCCACCACAGTAGGTGGAGACAGGAGATTACGTAAAGCACAAGGCTCCTCGCCACCCACCCACCCACCACTCAACACCGGCAAGCCAGTCTGCAAGGAACATGACACACTAAGGGAACACCACGAAGTATGTAGACAAAGTATATTCTTATGGAAATTTTACGAAAAAAAAAAAAAGGGAAAAGACATTCTGATCTCACTTATAGTCTTTACATACGCACGCACACACCCACACACCGACACACCGACACACACACACACACACACACACACACACACACACACACCACACACACAATCAGTCAACAGAGGTTGTTCGAACATCACAACATCATTGTTGTCCTCACCATGTCTGGCATGACTCGTGGCCACAGACACACCTTCATCACAGTAACCATCCGCTCGGATGTATTCTGTATCGCATTAGGGGCGTAACCGTGATGCAAGCTTGCCCCACGCCGTCGGATATGTGAGTAGCCCCATAAGTACTGGATTGAATTGACATTATTTTACCGTAAATAATGTTCAATCCAGTTATATATAGAGAGAAGCTGAAGGCAATATATTATTTTGTTTATTGAGGAAGTGTAATGTATTCATTAATGGAGCGTTGACTTGCCGTAAGATTTTAAACGATTAAAAAAATTAAAAAAATGTGTTGTATGAGCAATAGCGAAGAGGCGGAGCTGTGGGCACGCAGTCAAAAAAAAAATTGTATTTATATTTAAATTTGTTTATATAGTTTCGCCAGAGAAGGAGTTTATATGGGCCACTTGAATTTCCAGAACCTTCTTCGTCTCTCCCGTTTGGTAAGGAGTTTGGAAACGGTTCATTTCGGTGCTTGTGGTTCTCTGCGTGTTTGCAAATTGCAATGAATATGTTTGCCCTTCCTTTCACGTGGGGGTTATGACGTATTTTTACCTGACGAGGAACGTTCCTGAGTCGTGCAGGAAGAGGAGGAGGAGGAGGTGGAGGAGGAGGCGGAAGAGGACTGTCTCTTTGGTCGTGATATGGTCCCCTAAGGCGACTCCCCCGGGCCGCCGCCCGCACCTCCCTCCCACACCTTCCCCTTTCCCCTCGTTACATTGACTAAAGATGTTGTTACGAGATGAGAGAGAACGTTGCTTACTGGGTTAGGAGAGAAGTGGCGGGGTCGTGTAGAGAGAAGTGGGGGGTCGTGTAGAGAGAAGTGGGGGGGTCGTGTAGAGAGAAGTGGCGGGGTCGTGTAAAGAGAAGTGGTGGTGGGGTCGTGTAGAGAGAAGTGGCGGGTCGTGTAGAGAGAAGTGGTGGCGGGTCGTGTAGAGAGAAGTGGTGGCGGGTCGTGTAGAGAGAAGTGGTGGCGGGTCGTGTAGAAAGAAGTGGCGGGGTCGTGTAGAGAGAAGTGGCCGGGGGTCGTGCAGAGAGAAGTGGACGGGGGTCGTGTAGAGAGAAGTGGCCGGGGGTCGTGTAGAGAGAAGTGGCCGGGGGTCGTGTAGTAAAAAAAAAATGGTGTTTGTGACCTGGGAGATTTAGCCATTGATAATAGATATGATCACAAGAACATTGGAAGATAAATATACGTATATGGTTCTGGGAATGATCCTTTTATATTTAGAACATTACATTCTCTTCCTAATCTGTGCGTAAGAATTTACAGGCCAAGACGTAACGTTGGTCGATGTGGGATGTTGATTTTGTATCCACAGTTTGGTACTGATAGATAGAGACATTCACACGGAGGGAGCATGAACACCGGTGTTTTGGTGACCCACACATCTACTACTCAGGGAAATCCCTAACTACATGTCATGTAGCCACGGGAGTGGAGGGGTTTTCCTGTAGCCATGGGAGTGGAGGGGTTTTCCTGTAGCCACGGGAGTGGAGGGGTTTTCCTGTAGCCATGGGAGTGGAGGGGTTTTCCTGTAGCCATGGGAGTGGAGGGGTTTTCCTGTAGCCATGGGAGTGGAGGGGTTTTCCTCAAGTGATACACACGCTGTGTCTTGCACCATCTGTTGACGCGACCTTGATGTAGTAGTACAAGCGCTTTGCCAAAAGGGGCGCCGTGCTTGCGGTAGACGATTGTAATATTCCCAGACTCGTACATCCTTAGGCCAGAAGACCCTCAGAAAACAAAACAAAACAAAAAAGAGATTTGCTGTATGGGAGAGAAACACTTCGGTCCTCAAACAATTTGTGCCACCCTCACACACACACACACACACACACACACCAGGTGTAAAAGCTCCATGTATCATGACATGGCACAAACCTGCGCGTCTTTGACCAACTTCGAGGGCCGTGAAGCAGGGAGGTATGAACCCATGGGTAACAACATACGAGTCTCTCTCTCTCTCTCTCTCTCTCTCTCTCTCTCTCTCTCTCTCTCTCTCTCTCTCTCTCTCTCTCTCTCTCTGTCCTCCCCAAGCACACTTAACCTCCCCCCGTTCCTTCCCCCGTTTTGAGCGGGATGACTGCTGGATAAGTGCCCACGCTCCGCTGTGCTACGGGATCCGCTTTGTTGCATTATCCGGATAAGAAAACAAAAAACGTCTTATCCGTTACTTACATAATAGTTTTATTACAGTCTTCGTTAACTGTCACTGACGTGGAGATGATTTAGTATGGTGTTTTATTACAATAGATGTTGGCCATTGTTGACATAAAGACGATTTTATACGTGAGTTTCGTCGCCAGATCATGTCACCATGGATACGAACCTCATCATTTTGAGTGGTAGATTTATTCCGACCAATTGAGTGGTGATTGGCTGGTTGGTTACATCATGTGAGGGTCGTTAAGGCCGTCGACGTCACGTCATAACTGCCAGTCGAAGAAATCTTGGAACCCCTTCCGTTTTGGGTGCTGAAGACGCCCCTCTCCAATATCACTTAACCTCCCTCCGTCTCGTTCGTTCGCTGCATCTCTGGTCGCTACTGGGAAGCGTCGTTGTCGCTGGTGGCAGCGAGCCAGCCAGCCAGCCAGCCAACCTACCATTAGGAGCGACTCCTACATGGCTGCGGTTCATCGAGGCCCTCAGAAGCGGCCCGTGTTTAGTAGACGATCATGTTTCTCACAGCTGTAGCCTTTTACCCCCGCTTGGCGTATTTAGTAGTCATTAAGGAGGAGAGCCTCCTCTCGTACGTTCACTCCTCCGGCTTCCTTTACGTGGATATGTTGTGGAAATTAGAGTATATAAAGGAATACAAAGGAGTTCAGTCAGCAGCAGTCCATTGTTTTCTAACGAGGCTGTTTGTGGCAGGGGGGGAAGAGAACAGAAACTCGTGGATCAGTGGGGTAGGAGGAGTGAGATACACAGATGTAGAGAGATAGAGAGAGATAGAGAGATTTACAGAGATATGCCGATGTTTTTGAGAGAACAGGCTGTGTGTCTGTTTCATATAAGTGAGGAGGATCAGATCCTGTCAGTCGTGGACGTGAAGCGAAGTATCGATCAGGTCTGTTTATAAACGCATCTCCGGTACCGCTTTGATCAATCCTGTCGAAGAAGAAGTACTTCCCCTCATTCCTGGTGAAATGTAATGTGCATCCATTACTGCTAGTGAAATCAAACGGAACCTCTCTCTCTCTCTCTCTCTCTCTCTCTCTCTCTCTCTCTCTCTCTCTCTCTCTCTCTACTGTTTCTTACGTCTTTGTATTACTGCTCAACTGCCATATTCTCAGACATCTTGAATCTCACAGTCTTCTCTCTCATCACCAGTATGGCTTTCTTAAGGGGAGTTCCACTGGTGATATCCTTTCGTGACTTGCTAATCTCCCTCCCTCCCCCTTCATTAACGCAGGTCCCTCCCTCCCCCTTCATTAACGCAGGTCCCTCCCTCCCCCTTCATTAACGTAGGTCCCTCCCTCCCCCTTCATTAACGCAGATCCCTCCCTCCCCCTTCATTAACGCAGGTCCCTCCCTCCCCCTTCATTAACGCAGGTCCCTCCCTCCCCCTTCATTAACGCAGGTCCCTCCCTCCCCCTTCATTAACGTAGGTCCCTCCCTCCCCCTTCATTAACGTAGGTCCCTCCCTCCCCCTTCATTAACGCAGGTCCCTCCCTCCCCCTTCATTAACGCAGGTCCCTCCCTCCCCCTTCATTAACGTAGGTCCCTCCCTCCCCCTTCATTAACGCAGGTCCCTCCCTCCCCCTTCATTAACGCAGGTCCCTCCCTCCCCCTTCATTAACGCAGGTCCCTCCCTCCCCCTTCATTAACGCAGGTCCCTCCCTCCCCCTTCATTAACGCAGGTCCCTCCCTTCCCCTTCACTAACGCAGGTCCCTCCCTCCCCCTTCATTAACGCAGGTCCCTCCCTCCCCCTTCATTAACGCAGGTCCCTCCCTCCTCTTCACTAACGCAGGTCCCTCCCTCCCCCTTCATTAACGCAGGTCCCTCCCTTCCCCTTCATTAACGCAGGTCCCTCCCTCCCCCTTCATTAACGTAGGTCCCTCCCTTCCCCCTTCACTAACGCAGGTCCCTCCCTCCCCCTTCATTAACGCAGGTCCCTCCCTCCCCCTTCATTAACGTAGGTCCCTCCCTCCCCCTTCATTAACGCAGGTCCCTCCCTCCTCCTTCATTAACGCAGGTTCCTCCCTCCCCCTTCATTAACGTAGGTCCCTCCCTCCCCCTTCATTAACGTAGGTCCCTCCCTCCCCCTTCATTAACGCAGGTCCCTCCCTCCCCCTTCATTAACGCAGGTCCCTCCCTCCCCCTTCATTAACGCAGGTCCCTCCCTCCCCCTTCATTAACGCAGGTCCCTCCTTCCCCCTTCATTAACGTAGGTCCCTCCCTTCCCCTTCACTAACGCAGGTCCCTCCCTCCCCCTTCATTAACGTAGGTCCCTTCCTCCCCCTTCATTAACGCAGGTCCCTCCCTCCCCCTTCATTAACGCAGGTCCCTCCCTCTCCCTTCATTAACGCAGGTCCCTCCCTACCCCTTCATTAACGCAGGTCCCTCCCTCCCCCTTCATTAACGCAGGTCCCTCCCTCCCCCTTCATTAACGCAGGTCCCTCCTTACCCCTTCTTATCTGGCGATGACCATCCAAGCCCTTGGGCCCACCTGTCACCCACCTGTGTCAGTGTATCGTACCCACTGGAGTCTCTTGTGCCTGCCTGCCCACCACCACCTAAACCCCACTGACATGACCCCTTACCCACATTACCTCAGGAATGTTTTGTCTCTGTAAATTAGAGAAGTATGTACATTAGAGAAGTATGTAAATTAGAGAAGTATGTAAATTAGAGAAGTATGTGAAATAGAGAAATATGTAAATTAGAGAAGTATGTACATTAGAGAAGTATGTGCATTAGAGAAGTATTTACATTAGAGAAGTATGCAAATTGGAGAAGTATGTAAATTAGAGAAGTATGTTAAATTAGAGAAGTATGTCCATTAGTGAAGTATGTAATTTAGAGAAGTATGTAAATTAGAGAAGCATGTAAATTAGAGAAGTATGTAAATTAGAGAAGTGTGAACATTAGAGAAGTATGTAAATTGGAGAACTGATTTTCGTATATCACACACGACCCGTCCCAGGCTGCGAGCAGTAGATAGAAGAGACTTTAAGAAACGACTCAAGGACACTGGAAAATACCAGTTGATACCAAGGGAAGAGAATGACACAAACAAACAAACAAACACACACAAACAAGAGCAAACAAGGCATCTGGGGAAAATAGCCACAAACACCAAGAGATGCGAACCCGGTGCCCAGTGGACCCCATCGCCACCAGCAGATCAACTGGCTGGTGGCCAGACCCACGCTTGTATCATCCCACAAAGAACACCTTCCTCACGCCGTCCTCACACACCCTCCTCACACCCTCCTCACACCCCTCCTTACACCCTCCTCACACCCTCCTCACACACCCTCACACACCCTCCTCACCCCTCCTCACACCCTCCTCACGCCCTCCTCACACACCCTCCTCACACCCTCCTCACACCCTCCTCACACCCTCCTCACACCCCTCACACACCCTCCTCACACCCTCCTCACACACCCTCCTCACACCCTCCTCACACCCCCTCCTCACACCCTCCTCACACCCTCCTCACGCCCTCCTCACGCCCCCTTTTTTTGGTAGAATTCTTTAGCTTTGTTGTTGTTTTTGTTGTTGTTGTTTTTGTTGTTGTTGTTGTTGTTGATTTTGTTGTTGAATCCTGTAGTTTTTTTCTTCTTCGAATTCTTTTCTCTGTGTGTGTGTGTGTGTGTGTGTGTGTGTGTGAGAGAGTTCATCTGTCGGGTTTCCTACAACCTTCTCCTCCTCCTGCTCCTCCTCCTCCTCCTTCGTCACCACACGCCGCTGAGGCCATGGGCGCGTAGGGGCGCGTCTTGTCAGGGGCTTGCTTGCCTTGCCCCCCCCACGGGCGGTTTCGAACCCTGCTGGTCTTGCTGTGTGTTCCCGGAGGGGTCCGGACGGCCACAGCCAACGGACCCGCGAGTGATCGAACCATTACGGACCAGGCCGTGGAATTTCGCACGGTTTTAGAGAATCGTCCAACACACACACACACACACACACTCTCTCTCTCTCTCTCTCTCTCTCTCTCTCTCTCTCTCTCTCTCTCTCTCTCTCTCTCTCTCTCTCTCTCTCTCTCCTTTTCTTTCCGGGCACACTAAGTTTTGGGGCGGGCAGTGTTGTCATGTTGCCTCGACTGACTGACACCACTTGACCTCCCCCGGTGGCATGACAGCGCCGTGCCTCGTCGTGGTTGGCACGACAGATTCAGTGGTGTCATCTGAAGTGCCACGGTGTCATCTGGGAATGACTTAATGGTGTCATTTAACCCCTCGAGCACGACCGTGTGGCCCTTGAGCACAACGGGAAGTCGATATTTGGGCGTGGTGGACCTGGCCACTGACCTGACCCTCGAAGAGTTGAGGTCAGAGGTCAGCCCATCATACCCCAAGGATCGTATTGACGTGTTCCTCCAGGTCGCTATCATAAATCTACAGTTTCTCTATTAATTTGACACCTAACCTGACCTGACCTGACCTGACCTGACCTAACCTAACCTGACCTAACCTTACCTAACCTTACCTAACCTAACCTTACCTAACCTAACCTGACCTAACCTGACCTGACCTGACCTGACCTGACCTGACCTGACCTGACCTAACCTAACCTAACCTTACCTAACCTTACCTAACCTAACCTTACCTAACCTAACCTGACCTAACCTGACCTGACCTGACCTGACCTGACCTAACCTAACCTGACCTAACCTAACCTAACCTTACCTAACCTAACCTTACCTAACCTAACCTGACCTAACCTAACCAAACCTAACCTGACCTAACCTGACCTAAACTAAACTGACTTAATCTAACCTGACGTAACCTAACCAAACCAAACCTAACCTGACCTGACCTAACCTACTAACCTAACCTAACCTGATCCAGCCTAACCAAACCTAAACCTAACCTGCTTTTTAAGTGTTGTGATGATGAGTCGCACGCGCGTTACTAACGCGTGTTGGCGAGGGGTGACGCTGGTGCTGGCTAGCCCGTGGAATAATGGTGGAGGGTCTGTAGGAGTGTCTGTGGTGGAGGGTCTGCGGGAGGGTCTGAAGGAGTGTCTGTGGTGGAGGGTCTGCGGGAGTGTCTGTGGTGGTGGGTCGTTGTCTGTGGTGGAGGGTCTGCAGGAGTGTCTGTGGTGGAGGGTCTGCAGGAGTGTCTGTGGTGGAGGGTCTGCAGGAGTGTCTGTGGTGGAGGGTCTGCAGGAGTGTCTGTGGTGGAGGGTCTGCAGGAGTGTCTGTGGTGGAGGGTCTGCAGGAGTGTCTGTGGTGGAGGGTCTGCAGGAGTGTCTGTGGTGGAGGGTCTGCGGGAGTGTCTGTGGTGGAGGGTCTGCAGGAGTGTCTGTGGTGGAGGGTCTGCGGGAGTGTCTGTGGTGGAGGGTCTGCAGGAGTGTCTGTGATGGAGGGTCTGCAGGAGTGTCTGTGGTGGAGGGTCTGCGGGAGTGTCTGTGGTGGAGGGTCGTTGTCTGTGGTCTGGACACCAGTTTGAATACGACGGCTCCTAACCTCAGACCATACCCTAGGGATCGTACCGTCGTGCTCAGGGGATCGTACCGTCATGCTCAGGGGATCGTACCGTCGTGCTCAGGGGATCGTACCGTCGTGCTCAGGGGATCGTACCGTCGTGCTCAGGGGATCGTACCGTCGTGCTCAGGGGATCGCACCGTCGTGCTCAGGGGATCGCACCGTCGTGCTCAGGGGATCGCACCGTCGTACTCGGGATCGTACCGTCGTGCTCAGGGGATCGCACCGTCGTACTCGGGATCGTACCGTCGTGCTAAGGGGATCGTACCGTCGTGCTCAGGGATCGTACCGTCATGCTCAGGGGATCGTACCGTCGTGCTCAGGGGATCGTACCGTCATGCTCAGGGGATCGTACCGTCGTGCTCAGGGGATCGTACCGTCGCACTCAGGGATCGTACCGTCATGCTCAGGGGATCGTACCGTCATGACCTCAGGGGATCGTACCGTCATGACCTCAGGGGATCGTACCGTCATGACCTCAGGGGATCGTACCGTCGTGCTCAGGGGATCGTACCGTCGTGCTCAGGGGATCGTACCGTCATGCTCAGGGGATCGTACCGTCGTGCTCAGGGGATCGTACCGTCGCACTCAGGGATCGTACCGTCATGACCTCAGGGGATCGTACCGTCATGACCTCAGGGGATCGTACCGTCATGCTCAGGGGATCGTACCGTCATGACCTCAGGGGATCGTACCGTCGTGCTCAGGGGATCGTACCGTCATGACCTCAGGGGATCGTACCGTCATGACCTCAGGGGATCGTACCGTCATGACCTCAGGGGATCGTACCGTCATGACCTCAGGGGATCGTACCGTCATGCTCAGGGGATCGTACCGTCGTGCTCAGAAGGTTAAACAGTCACTCCAGTATATACACGGTATATAAACAGTTTATATGGTTGACCTGGATGTATATAGAGGGACGACTCCCGTGCTGTTTATATAGCAGTATACAGCGCTGGGGTGTTCACAGGCCTGCAGATGGTAGATCCTCAGTCAGACGTGTGAACAATTGAACACTCCTGAACACCGACACAGTTCTTGCAGTGCTGTGCAGTTCACAGTCGTGAGCAGTGATACAGTGCTGTACATGACACGGTTCACAGTCGTGAACAGTGACAGTTCTTACAGTGCTGTACAGTTCACAGTCTTGAACAGTGATACAGTGCTGTACATGACACAGTTCAAAGAGGTGAGCAGTGATACAGTGCTGTACATGACAATTCACAGTCGTGAACAGTGATACAGTTCTTACAGTGCTGGACATGATGCCGTTCACATTTTTGAACAGTGACACAGTTCTGGCAGTGCTGTATTTGAACATCCATCTCTCTCATCCCTCTGAACGCTAAATGCAATTGCTACAATAACGTATTTGAACGCGAAAGAAAAGAATGAACTTTATATACATAGATGTATTTTTGTTTTGTTTTTATTGGATGGATGGAGGGTGGGTTGGGGGGGGGGGGAGGGAGATTGGTTGACCTTTGACTTAACCCTCCCCCCCCCTCAACCCCACCTCCCTCCCCACCCACCCACCCGCCCACCTTCCCACCCACCCACCCACACGTCAGCCGTTCTGTCGGGGTCTGAGCTGAGCTGCCCACCTAAATGCGCGCCTCTCTCTCTCTCTCTCTCTCTCTCTCTCTCTCTCTCTCTCTCTCTCTCTCTCTCTCTCTCTCTCTCTCTCTCTCTCTCTCTCTCTCTCAAAGCCATCCGCTCGCCCACGTACGGCGCGTACCTACGCCACGACGTCGGCCCATGTACACAACACACACACACACACACACACACCCACCCACCCACCTCGCCAAGAAGAGGTCCCGGCCCGTGACGGGGGTGGGTCGGGGGGGGGGGGGGGATGTGTCCCCTCCCATCACGCCACTCACGTCCATCACCTTCAAGTGGTGTCACTGCTGGACGTTCCCGTGGCAACACAACCCCCTCTCGCTGACACCACTGGCCCCGCCTCCTGACACCGCTGACGACCAGCTGCGCTGACGTCTCTAGGTAACCCACACAGCACGCTAATGCTGGGGTAGGTGGGGGGTGGGGGGGAGGGGACTCGTTTAACGGGGCTCAGCAGGCCGCGCCCTGCCCCCAGCCTGCCCCCCCCTCACCTGTCGTCCTACAGGCCGCCCCTCACCTGTCGTCTTACAGGCCGCCCCTCACTCGTTGTCCTACAGGCCACCCCTCACCCGTCGTCCTACGGGCCGCCCCTCACTCGTTGTCCTACAGGCCGCCCCTCACTCGTTGTCCTACAGGCCGCCCCTCACCCGTCGTCCTACGGGCCGCCCCTCACTCGTTGTCCTACGGGCCGCCCCTCACCCGTCGTCCTACAGGCCGCCCCTCACCTGTCGTCTTACAGGCCACCCCTCACCTGCCTGCCTGCTTGCAGGTTGCCCCTCACCTGGCCTACCTGCAGACCGCCCCTCACCTGGCCTACCTGCAGGCCGCCCCTCCTCACCTGTCGTCCTACACACCACCGTCCAGGAAGGAGTACAGGCGAGCACAGACCATTACATGCCGCGACATACGATTCACTTTATATATCAATTCCATCACCAAGAAGTGCTGAAAAAACAGGTCTGGTCTGGCGTACGGGTCTAGCAGCTAGAGGGCTGACAACGAGATAGGGAAACCCTTTGTGATGTAATCAGATTACGTGGTTCATAACAGAGAACCACGATCGTGTCCTCGTGTTTCACCAGCCCCGGACACAGACCGGGACTGTGTGACAGGTTATTACGAAGGGGGGGGGGGGGGGGGTAACAGACTAATTGATGTAAGAGTGTGGATGATATATATATTTTTTTTTGTTTTTGAAAATCAGATTATCCGAGATCGAGGGAAAAAAAAAGAGAGAGAGAACTGGGAGTGAATTAGCTTGAGTAATGTCCATAAACAGAGACATAATGAGCCTGTGCGAGGATGGTTGGGGGTAAAAGCGATTGTATATTAATTGACTTTTCTTCACTGGTGACCTGACCGTTACGATCTCAAAAGAAAACGTGACGTTGCTTAAGCTTTATACTAGCAGACATGGACCGACTAAGCCAAGACTCAGGTGTGCCCTTGAAAGACCAGTAGAGGTGGACACGGGTGAACAGATGTGGGGGGAGAAGAGACCTCAAAGAACGCAGTAATTCCCCTTGAGGGAGAGCCAGCCAGCGTTCCCCCCCCAAGAAAGGCGAAGAGGAGTTCTGAGCGGCAGGAGCCACCTTGGAGGAACTTCGTGCCTCCACTCGCGGTAGAAGGTAAGGCTAACACGGTGTCTGAGTCCAGCGGATATATACAGAGCCAGAACCGTGAGATGGTCTTAGGAGGACTGAAAGAAGTAGTAGGAAGAAAATCAGAACCAGCGAGAGAATAGACGAAATAAGAAATTCCCACAACGAAAAGAAAAGAGAAATCAGGTATTATTTTCTCTACGTTTCAGTCAAGACATAGAATCAAGGATGGTATTGGTCCATCATCATATATGAAAATAGCACCTTAAATAGTGACAATAAGAAATGGCTTACCCTCATAGCACGTAGCTCGGTGCAGTGTTCGTTGTTGCAGAGCCGCTTGCTACGCCACAGGCACAGAACATATTCCTCCCATCACTGAAAATTAGAAGAAATCAAAGGTATTCCATACCATGAAGGACCTTCAACCCTTCCTGTGATATTTGAGCCTTTGTGCCCTGACCAGAATCCCTTGGTGAGGCCTGAGCCCCCGACAACCTGAGCCGTGGATGTCACAGCTGGAAGGCTACATCGCCACGCATCACACTCAAGACCAAACCATGAGAGGAAGCGTTGATTCTTCCATTACGTTGTGTGTGTGTGTGTGTGTGTGTGTGTGTGTGTGTGTGTGTGTGTGTGTGTGTCATCCGTGGCTGCAAACCTTCGTGCCGTGGACCTCGGGCGTACACACACACACACACACACACCCGAGCTGATGTGCGACTCCGCCCGCATCTCCTTCTCCGCAGACGGTCACTCACTATACCAACCCGTGGGCAGGCAACCCAGCTGGCCACAGATATAGCGCCACCAGACACTCGTCCGTCATCCGAGTCTAAACTCCGTCATCAACGCCGGGAGAGAGAGAGAGAGAGAGAGAGAGAGAGAGAGAGAGAGAGAGAGAGAGAGAGAGAGAGAGAGAGAGAGAGCCGGACTGACGCAGCGGCTGACGTCGTACGATAATGTGAAAAATACAAGCTTTTCCCTCGTGGTGTTGTGTATGTCCTTGATGAAGGTAATGGTTATTGTCTCATTCCAGTCGTGTAGATAATGTTAGGTCTGTGTGAATGATGAGTAAAGACGTGGACAGGATGTATGAATTAATGAAAAAGAATGTATGGAAAAGAAGTACTTAGATACTTATAAATACGTTTATAAATGAAATATCTAAATACTTTTAATACGTATGTAAACGAAATACTTAAATACTTATAAATACGAATATAAAAGAAATACTTAGATACTAATAAATACGTATATAAAAGAAATACTTGAATACTTAAAAATACGTATAAAAATACTTAAATACTTATAAACATGTATATAAAAGAAATATTTAAATGCTTATAAATACGTATATAAAAAGATACTCAAATACCTATAAATACTTAAATAAAAGAAATACTTAAATGATATGTATAGGGTAAGTGGAAAAACGCCTTTTTTCTTCCATCGAAACAAGTTAGCTACTGACGATATCTATATCGAAGTTAGTAAGATAAGTTAGCGGGTGACTAGGTTTTCCGAACATGGACCAGAATGTACACCAGATCTTTGCCGGAAGAGAAGATGGTACATGACTGGAAACTTGCCAACGTAACACCAGTTTCCAAACATGAGACAAAACTGGAAATTTTTTTTTTTTTTTTTTTTTTGCATCTGCCGTCTCATCAAAGGGAAAAGTGTGGTAGAAAGAACATTCAGAAACAGAATGTTTTGATTCGTTGAAGACGATACACTCACACCAGCCAGACATCAACACGGTTTACGAATGGAAAGATAAATGTTTGAAAGAAAAATTGATTCATTTCTTTTTTTTTTAGTCGTGTTGATGGGTCGGTGGGGGGGACTTGAGAATTCCCTCTGGTGTTAAATATTCGGATTTTCGCGCAACGCCTTTGATAAACTACTTGTTATTTTTTTTATTATTATTATGCAGTGACGGACGTGGCGCGGTGGGTGCAGATGCCCGAGCCAAAGGCCATCCTGCTGGATGGGAGAAAATGATGTGAGAGGAAAAGAGACGAGGAATTAATAATGGCAGCGCAGGTGTTTGCAGACCCGACTCTTAAAGGTGGAAGGGTTGTGCGAAGACGAGGAGAGAAAAAGACAGGTGAAGATGGCACGTCATTTGGCGAGGATAAAAGACATATCTTTCCTTTTTTCTCCAAGGCTTGGAGTTCAGTGGTTACCTTTCCAGAATTCCTCACAAGCGCAGAACGTACATCCCAGGCGCCGCAGATGAAGACCTGGACCTAAGAAGGGTTGAACGCCACGAAGTACCTGAAGATCTGGACCTAAGAAGGGTTGAACGCCACGAAGTACCTGAAGATCTGGACCTGAGAAGGGTTGAACGCCACGAAGTACCTGAAGATCTGGACCTAAGAAGGGTTGAACGCCACGAAGTACCTGAAGATCTGGACCTAAGAAGGGTTGAACGCCACGAAGTACCTGAAGATCTGGACCTAAGAAGGGTTGAACGCCACGAAGTACCTCGATATCTTGGAAGACTTGGAGCCAACTGGTCGTGGCAGCATGTCTACCAGGACGCTTGGACGGAGTCGGTCGGCAAAGAGCATTTCCAGCCACCCAAGCATCCAGCAGGTCACTGGAAACAGAGGCAAGTAACCATCAGACTGGAAAGCTTGCTAATGCATCACCAGTTCCGAAAAGGAGACGGAGAAAATGCGCTTGGGACTGCCTACGTACTGCAAGGCTTTTTTTACCGTCTCGGATAAAGTGTGGGAAACAATGATTCACTGGGGAACATAGTGGAATTCTTGGAAATGAAAGACTGATGACTCAACACCATCATGACGTTCGAAATGAAATCACACAAACACACACACACACACACACACACACACACACACACACACACACACACACACACACATATATATATATATATATATATATATATATATATATATATATATATATATATATATATATATATATATATCAGAACGTGTGATGTCAATAAATCAGTTTTTTTCCGAGAACGGAACCCCGTGCCACAGAGAGAGGTGGGCGGATACCTTTTCCCCTGGACTGCCGATGAGCTTAAAGCTGTCTTTCTTTAAGCTGCTGCAGCAGCTTTCTAGGTCCCTACGTCCATACACATTTGGACTCGCAGATGCTTGAGGTGAGGTGTGGACATAACGTAAAGTGGCTCTGCATAATTTTCCACCGTAAGACCGAGAATCGAAGCCGAGAATAGTAGGCGAACAGGTTGCCCACTTAGACTCCCAGTGAGCTTCGAGCTTCGACAGCTTCTTCGTCATCCATCTTTCCATGCAAGAAGCTCCTCCTCCTCCTCCTCCTCCTCCTCCTCCTCCTCCTCCGAGCTAACTCACTTTCCCCGTCCTCTAAAGCCACTGCACAAAAGCACAGCCTCGCCTCCACCGAGCAGTGATCAAACAGCCCGCCAAACTGCCCGTCTCAGCCAGTGCTGCCATCCAGAAATTTTAAATCCCGCTAGATTCGCCTCCAAAAAAAAAAAACCTCTCGATGAAGACCCAGGTTTGGAACACGTCAGGATAGGACGAACGTGAAATAAAGTGTGTCATTATATATATCATAGTTTCATGATTTATGTTAAGACAATGCGTATGTTCGCTACCTGGTCATATTTCGTACCGTGATATATATATATATATATATATATATATATATATATATATATATATATATATATATAAACTTTTGCATTATATATTATTGAGAAATTAGCAGTTCAAAGTGCTCGTCCTCGTCGTGCCGTCCAGATGTAGTGGACGCTGAAGCAGGTCAACGCCCCCGTAAACTGTGTCGGTTCCAATCCTGCTCGCAGTGTTCGCTGGCATTTCGTAATCAAAGCGAGATTATATACATTTTTTTTTTTGACATTTCTTTTTAGTCCATCACGTATTGCCGGAATTGCATTTGCCAATTTTGTGTTTCCCGTCGGTATTGGTGATTGGCTCGTCGCAGCGCCTCAACGGGCCGGATGGTCGCTTCGCTTCAGCGCTTGTAGTTGAGACACACGAAGAACCAACCCTGTAGATCCGGCCTCAGCTCCTTGAATGGTGGGGGGGTTGAGTCTGACGCATCTCTGCCCTTGATGACTCCACTCCACAAACTCTCCAGTTGATGACAGTTAGGTCCTTCCACTGGCTTTCACTGACATCAATATCATCCGAGGGTACTTGTAGTTAAGAGGTGTTAACGACTCCTTCATACTATGAAGTGCATTGTTGACAGAGAGTAGAGACATCTTGTGAATTTGTACAGTGTTGGGGACAGTCTTGGTCGAACTTCTGACACCAAAGTGAACTTAACGCATCTGTCCACGAATGGTCCCTGTTGGTCAGCAGACAGGTTAGCCACATTCCTCCAAGACCCCCCCCTCCACCCACCCGGCCGCCGCCGCTTGCTGCTGGAGCTGATACCTTGAGTGTGGTTTGCGATGAAGGACATCTTCCTTGTTCCCTCCTCTGGAGGAGGACACATCCGATGGTGGCCAGACTACTCGCTGAACTGTGGACTTTTAGCTAAAGTGGCGTAGCGTCGCCAAGCAACTTCGTTGGATTCATCTCTTTTTTTTTTCAATTCGTTGAACGTCTTTTTAAAAGAGGCAGGAAAAACTGTATGTTGGGCAAGTTAGTGCCATCATCATACATCGAATATAACAATATATCTGTGTAGCTCTTCACGCTGTGTCACACAGTATTAAAGTGAGCCTTCTGTTCTAGCCGTCGCTTGTCAGTTCTTGCAACAGCTGCTGTTGCAAAGCCACTGAGTTTGACAAGCTTCAACTATCGTTAGTGGGTCATGGCTTTCGTCAGTCATGTAGTAAAATTTGTAAGCTACTTCTCGTAAAGATTATATTTCATTGTTATTCATTTCGTTTATTTGTCTATGACCGAGGCTCCAGTCACGGACAGAAGTCCACCTCAAGGCCAAGCCTTAACTGAACTATAGAGAGGTTAATGAAAGGGATAGAAAGAGACAAGGGAAAGTATTTAATAGTTAATAGAGCGTAGTAGGAACCTTTTGCTCAGCTATAAGACATTTGAAAAGCTACCCAAAAAAAAATGATGTGGTAAATGCAATGACTAACAATACTTTTAATACTTTTAATACTTTTAATAACAATACTTTTAACCAGGCAGGTTGTAAATGCCTCAGTGATCTGTGTCGTGAATAGACCAGTCCTGCGTCATGATTTGTCCTATCCATAGAACAATGGAGCTTCAACTTCTTCCCCTTCATCGCCTGGGTCCAGGGAAGGGCATTCTGTTTACTGTAATGGGACTCACCTGGTTCGCACTTTCCGATAGAATTTCCGTGGTGGTATATATGCTCTCTGTACCATTTTCTTCTCGGTTCTTTTTTTCTCTCTCCCCGCCGGCAGTTGAGCCGGAGGGCAAGGTGGGTGGGTGGCTGCTTAACTATCCTCTGTTGCTCCACCAAGATGTTGATCGCAGATGGCTTCGTTATAGACCATCAGGTCTCATGTTATCTGTCCTTTCTGTGTACTAACCTGCCTGACTGTTGGCCACCTCTCACCATCCTGCGAGCAGGCTGCCTGCCCCCTCACTTTCCAGCCTGCAGGCCGCCTGCCCCCTCACTTTCCAGCCTGCAGGCCGCCTGCCCCTCACCTCCCAGCCTGCAGGCGGCTTACCCTCATCTTCCAGCCTACAGTCGGCCTTCCCCTCCCCTTCCAGCCTGCAAGCCGCCCGCCCCTCATCTTCCAGCGTGCAAGCGGCCTGCCCCTCACCTCCCAGCCTGCAGGCGGCTTACCCTCATCTTCCAGCCTGCAGGCGGTCTGCCCCTCACCTTCCAGCATGCAGGCGGCCTTCCCCCTTACATTCCAGCTTGCAGATGGCCTGCCCCCTTACCTTCCAGCCTGCAGGCGGCCTTCCACCTTACCTTCCAGCCTGCAGGCGGCCTACCCCTCACCTGGCTGGTATAAACCACCACAGTAAACTTAGGGTCGCGCCACACGAGGGAGACAGTCAACATGTAACTTTTAAAGCTTCGAGAAGTTGGACATTAACCATTTCTCGCAAACACCACAATTTTGATTTTATTCCACGTCTGGGTTTTCTTTTACGTTTCTCAATTCCATTTTGCTTTACATTTATTACACTTTGTTCTTTGTTGTTTTATTTCAATTATTAATTTATTTGATATCAATCAAAGGATTTATATATTTTTTGTTTCATTCGTATCCTCAGTTCTTTAATACATGAAGATCTGAATTGGTAGCCACAGAGTCTGGTGGAACCCGTACGTTTGTTTCTGACACTTATGTACTCTCTCTCTCTCTCTCTCTCTCTCTCTCTCTCTCTCTCTCTCTCTCTCTCTCTGTGGAGGTGCTGGTCCTCCACTTGGGAAGGTTTTATCCTGGCCTGACCATTGTGATACTGGCCCATCCCACATTTGGGATGGTATGTCCGAGGCCTGACCCATGTGATACAAGTCATCCCACAATTGGGAAGACGTGTTCCGGGACTGCCGTAGGAGACTGGTCATCCCACATTTGGGATGGTGTCCCGGGACTGACCTAAGACGCTGGCCATCCCACATTTGGGATGGTGGGTTTAAAACCTCTGGAACCCTGCTCGACCCAATGAACTCTGGTAAACTTTATGTTTCCCCTCGGTGACTACGACTCAAAGTTCCAGTCCCTCTCCGCTTCATGGCCGTGTTCCAGGAGGTTTCCATGCCTAGTGGGTCGTAGTCCTGCCAGTGGGTTGGCCTGGAAGGCGCCCACATGGCCTGTGTAAAATACCACCTTTGAAATAGATATTGGTATCAGTGGACCTCTCCCCCCTGGCTGCGTGCTTCAGTGGCCTCCTCCTGCAGGGGGCAGTCTGGGGGGGCGGCGGCCCCCATCGTGGGGCGTCGCGTCCTGCACCCCCTGCTGAGGGGCGCGTCCTCCCCTGCTGGCCGGCCACTAACACCACCACCACCCACTGCTAACACCACCCTCCCCACTAACACCACCACCACCACCCACTGATAACACCACCCGCCCCACTAACACCACCACCACCACCCACTGATAACACCACCGGCCACACTATCACCGCCACCCACTGATAACACCGCCCTCCCCACTAACACCACCACCACCCACCGATACCACCACCATCCCCACTATCACCGCCATCCACTGCTAACACCATCGTCCTCACTATCACCTCGCCCACTGCTAACATCACCATCCCCACTACTACCACCATCCACTGCTAACACTACCATCCCCACTACCACCACCACCCACTGATACCACCACTATCACGTAACGCTGTTTCCTCCCACTGATGTCGCCACTGAAAAAAAAAAAAATCATTGGCTCGTCTCTCTCACCACTCACGAGCGCCACCACCTGAATAGGCTCTCTCGCCACCATCATCAACCACTGACACGTATGTCTCCCTCACCACCACCCACCACCTCCACCACCACCACCACCAGGTCCAGACATCAACATCATGACAGGCTACCACCACCTCCACCACACACGCACATCATCACCACCGCACATTGGCTTCATCAGCTCTCTCCAACATCCTCACCAGCTGATGCCCGCCACACCTGCACCCACCGACACCAGCACGCCACCAACACCTGCACGCCATCGCCAACATCACCAACACTTGCACGCGAGTCACCAACACCTCCACGCCACCAACACCACCTGCACGCCATCACCAACACCAGCACGCCGCTACCAACACCTGCACATCAAGGCATCAACACCTGCACAGCAGCCACCAGCTCGTGCAGCCTCCAGCACCTGCACACCAGCCATCAGCACCAACACCCACCACACTAGCCAGCCTCCCCAACATCTACCACCACCACCACCCACCACACTAGCCAGCCTCCCCAACATCTACCACCACCACCACCCACCACACTAGCCAGCCTCCCCAACATACCGTCGTGTCCAGTTGTTGTCATCTGGCAACAAATCAGTCTCATGTATCTTTTTCAGAAACTTTCGTCTTCCATTTGAATATATCATAACTTTCGGTTACTCTCCCGTCATGAAGGCATTAAAGTGCGGCGCAACATTTCCCTCGGCTGAACGATTGTTTCGGAGATGAACACTCTGTTGTGGCGTCGTAAGCGTTGCACTGGAGGAGAGAGAGAGAGAGAGAGAGAGAGAGAGAGAGAGAGAGAGAGAGAGAGAGAGAGAGAGAGAGAGATGGTGGTTCCAGGCCTCACCTTCCTTGCTGGACTTTCAGCACTCAGGATATACTGTATTGCTCGGCAACCTTCTCCTGTCTTTGTCTTATCTGGAAACTGGACACACATGTTGCCTCTGGAAGGTTGCTGGACACACACATGTTGCCTCTGGAAGGTTGCTGGACACACACGCTACCACTGGAAGGTTGCTGGACACACACGCTACCACTGGAAGGTTGCTGGACACACACGCTACCACTGGAAGGTTGCTGGACACACACACGCTACCACTGGCAGGTTACTGGACACACACGCTACCACTGGAAGGTTGCTGGACACTCACGCTACCACTGGAAGGTTGCTGGACACACACGCTACCACTGGAAGGTTGCTGGACACACACGCTACCACTGGAAGGCTGCTGGACACACACGCTACCACTGGAAGGTTACTGGACACACACACGCTACCACTGGAAGGTTACTGGACACACACGCTACCACTGGAAGGTTACTGGACACACACACGCTACCACTGGAAGGTTACTGGACACACACACGCTACCACTGGAAGGTTACTGGACACACACACATTACCTCTGGAAGGTTTCCAGACACGTCACATCAGAAGACAGGCACTCTCTGCCAACCTTGGAACTCCTTACCTCTCGGGACATTGTGGTACTGGTGGTGGTGAGTGGCTGGTGGTGGTGGGTGGTGGTACGTGGGGAACATGAGTTCTGCTGGCACCTTTGAAAGTGGCATGGTCCCTTATCACTTGGAACTCACCTTCGGCCTCAACTTTTCCACCGGTACCTTTTGCCAAGTCGGTCCATGGTACACATTCTGGAACTGAAAGTAGATATTTGGTGCAGCTGGAAACCTGACCACCTCTTGCTTCTTTGCCTACCGTTGGCACATCCGCCCTCACCCATCACCACCACCCATCACCACCACCCAACACCACCACCCATCACCACCACCACCCATCACCACCACCCAACACCACCACCCATCACCACCACCCAACACCACCACCCATCACCACCACCCATCACCACCACCCATCACCACCACCCATCCCTCCCACTGTCACCACCACTACCACCCTCTCCCTCTCCCCCTCCCCCAACTATCACCACCACTATCACCCCCATACCATCACCATCACCACCAACATAGCCACGTACCTCACAGCCATCCTCTCTCTCTCTCTCTCTCTCTCTCTCTCTCTCTCTCTCTCTCTCTCTCTCTCTCTCTCTCTCTCTCTCTCTCTCTCTCTCTCTCGCAAAAAAAAAAAAAACATCACCGGTAGATCAGCTAGCCGAACGTCACACGTGATGGGAGTGTTCAGGGGGGGGCGGGCGAGAGGTGAGCGATGATGTCGTCAAAGCCAAGTGTGTGGCGCGCATCGCTGACAGCGAATATCATAGACAAAGGTCATCGCCCGGGATTTGTCCCTGGACAGAGCTCACACACACACACACACACACACACACACACACACACACACACACACACACACACACACACACACACACAGAAGCAATCATCACCTGGTGGTAGTAGTGCACGCTACAGGGACGCAGAAACAAGAAACTGGATCGTATGTGTGTTTGAAAAAAAAAAAATAGAAAGAGGATGAACACCGTTTTTTTTCTTTTTTTTTTTGTCAAATTGGCTGATGCGTGTGATGAAATAAACTATAAAGTTTCATCAGCGAGTATGATATTGAAGGCAGATTCGTGGAATTGCATGTCATAGTCTTCGTAAACGGCCTGACTGTTCAGAGTGGTGGCTTATGGGGCGATGCGAGGAGGAGGAGGAGGAGGAGTAGGTAGTGGAGGAGGAGGAGGTGGTGGTAGTGGAGGAGGAGGAGGTGGTGGTAGTGGAGGAGGAGGAGGAGGTAGTGGTGGTGGAGGAGGAGGAGGAGGTAGTGGTAGTGGAGGAGGAGGAGGAGGTAGTGGAGGAGGAGGAGGTAGTGGTGGTGGAGGAGGAGGAGGAGGAGGTAGTGGTGGTGGTGGAGGAGGAGGTGAGCTTTGGGTCTGGAGGACCATATAGACGGGGAGCTGAGGGAAAGTGTGTATAGACCAGTTGGTCCGCTGGTGTTACGAGAGTAGGATGACACCGCCACACACTGACTGACCACCGCACACACACACACACACACACACACATACACACACACACACACACACACACACCATAAAACACTCAGAACCACACACCCATCCACCACAACACACAACCACATAATCACTCTCATCAGTAGGCGAGGGAAAATAGCGCCCAAGACTTGCGCCTTGATGTTCCTCCTCCTATCACCGACACAGGGAGTGAGGTAGACTAGTGAGGGACAGGCTGCTGATCAGAAATAAACCCTCGGCGTCTCGACTTGTGTCTCCCTCAGCGGGACATATTCTCCCGAGAAAGACAAACGAGAGTTAAAATCCTGATTACCAGCTCGTGTCTCATGGCTCCCTCCCTGGCCAGGTGTGTGTGTGTGTGTGTGTGTGTGTAGGGAAGGACGTGAAAGAGTCTGATGAAGAGAAATGCGAGCAAATTAGCCATGGAACGATTAACGTTACATCGGCATCTCGTTACAAAGGACCAGACGGGGAAGGACGTCAGAGGAGGGACGGGGGATTGGGGAATGATCCAGGTGATAGTATGAAGAGAGAGAGAGAGAGAGAGAGAGAGAGAGAGAGAGAGAGAGAGAGAGAGAGAGAGAGAGAGAGAGAGAGAGAGAGAGGAGGCGCGGCATTACTTTCGTGGGAGGCGATGGAAAGCGTTAAGAATAATATACACTGTACCCAACGGTGAAGCCATGGTAGAGCGGACGGTACATTATCAGGTCTGCCGTATGATACACCAGGGGAAATAACGAGAAAAAAAAGGTATCACCAGACAAAGATGTACGCCAGTCCAGTTAGTACTGATGTATTTATTGTCTCGATATGCGTAGGTAGAGCGTTTCAGTGAGGGGTGTGGGTGAAGGGTGTGCGTAAATCTAGAGGGTAGATGAAGGGGCAGGTATAGAGCATACGGTAAAATAGCGGCAATTACGAGTGTTTAGACGAACGATAGGACGAATAAGTGACACACATGGAACAAAGACATGGGCAGAATGGAGAGGGTACAGCATCGCGCTGCCAGTCCACGCTCGAGACGAGAACACAGAATTGTTCTTCAAGCAAGACGTGCGTTAAACGCAACGCGCAAAACCCTGGACTAATGACAGTGTCGGGTTTACCGCCACACACTTACACTCCCGCATGCGCCCTCACCGACGCACACTGACCAACACACTCACACACACACACTCAACACCACCCGGTTACCACTACACGCTACCACACACTCTCAACACCACATACTACCACACACTCTCAACACCACAGACATATCACCACGCACTTATCACCACACAGTACCATACACATTCTCACTGCCACACAAGACCCACCGTGCACTCACGACCACGCACTCTGACACCGTACATTTACAATCACATACTCCCATCGTCATGCAATAACGACATCTATAGACTCTCTCACCAAGCGCTCACAACACCACATGTTTGACTCCCCGCCCCTCCACACACACACACACACACACACACACACACACACACACACACACACACACACACACTTGTAAATAGAGCAGATATGAGACGAGTTAAGAAGGAGGTAACAGAAGACGATATTGTCCATGGTCACACAAAGTGAGAGATGGAGTTCGGTGGTCAGTAACCAGTGGATGGTAGTGGAAAAAAAGGTGCCGTGGTGTGGTATGGAGGCGGGTACCTCCAGCCTGAGGTAGTGAGGGAAGGTTGAGGGAGAGGGAGGAACGATCCAAAGATGTCGTAAAGCCATACGAACCTCGATCTGTGCCGTCGCGAAGGTGGAGGGAGGTGGTCGACTCAGCCAGCATTCTGTGAGGTGTGAGGAGAGTGAGCATAGCCAGTTAAAGAAGGAAGGAAGGAAGGTAGGAAGGAAGGAAGGAAGGAAGGAGGAACAAAGACCGGAATGCCTATTGTGCACAAGGCAAGGTGAAGATCCTGAGTTTTTTCCCACAGATTGATCAGTGGTGACAGTGATGGTCAGAGAACGTGTCATCATGGTGAGGGTTCAGGTGGAAGTGTGGTCGAGGAGGATGTCAGCATGGAAATGACAAGTTCAAATGTGGGTTTTTTTTCCACAGTGGGAGACAATGACATGTTCAAGTGTTTTTTTTTTTTTTCATAGTGAGAGACAATGACAAGTTCAAGTGTTTTTTTCACAGTGGGAGACAATGACAAGTTTTTCATAGTGGGAGACAAGTTCAAGCGTGTTTTTCACAGTGGGAGACAATGACAAGTTCTAAAAAGTGTTCTTTTTTGCCCGTGGAAGACAATGACAAGTTCAAAAGTGTTATGTTTTCACAGTGGGAGACAACGACAAGTTCAAACGTGTTTTTTCATAGTGGGAGACACTTAGGTCCCAACAGCGGTGACATGGAATGGGAAGGGCGTCTTCAAACCCACTGGAATATGTATGAAAGACAATACAAAGCATCTTGATCCATACAAGGCTCAATGGCCCTGATGAAGTGTCACCTGAAGATGTCTGCAGATACACACTTGGGGAAACCTCTAGAAATGCTGTTGTTCAAGATGCCTCCCTGGAGGAAGGCAAAGTGTCACGCGAAGTGTAGAAGGTCAAACGTTAAACCAGTGAATAAGGAACGTGACCAGGGGGAAGTCGTGAACTTAACTGTTGGTCTGTCTGACGACCGTGGTCTGGGTGGCTCGGGGGAAAGATATGTTTGTGGAAGGAAATGGGGAAAGATGTATATTCAGGAAGGGAATGGGTGATTTCTTGCACAGGTAAGAGACAACGCTGCTTTACCTAGAGAAAATCATGGGCAAGGAATCTCTTCGATGTCTACGAGAGAGAGAGAGAGAGAGAGAGAGAGAGAGAGAGAGCTCTTGTAGACGCAGGGAAGGCTGGACTCTGAGGTAGTTTGTATCTGGGCTGCCAGAGAGCATTTGGCCGTGTATCTGATGATTAAGAACCTGGAGGACCAGGCAGGAAAGACGAGGAGACTCCTGGAATGGATAGCTTATGTTGTTGGAAGGGAACAAAGGACACACGTCGTAGGAGCCTTCTCGAAATGGGTAGCCTCCGGTGGAGTGCCACAGGCTAGAGTGAGGTTGCAGCGTAACGCGAAGGTCGCGAGAGTCGTGGAAACACGGAGAGGATCGCATCAACTTATAAAGGGGACCTAGACAGACTCCAGAGTTGGTTTGATACGTGGTTGATGAAGAAATGAGGATGGGTTGCAGTGAAAGAAAAGCCTCGATATTAATATTCCTCAAGCAGGAGATTAGCTGCTGGAACCTTGGTGTAAGAGAGTCTTCACTGCTAACCTGTCGTCCGGTTCCCACCTTAGAAGATTAGTTAAGGAGATCAGCTGTCTCCGGGAAGGTAGTAGAATTACATTCAAGTTCATGGATAGAGAGAATATACAGCAACCTGTTCACTTTGTACATAAGACCAAACCTGAAGTATGTATCTTATGGTCAACACACTGTGGGTGACATGGGAAGGATTACTTACAGTCAACATACTCTGGGTGATATGTTAGAGATATCTTACAGTCAACACACTCTGGGTGATGTGTTTGGGATATCTTACGGTCAACACGCTCTGGATGACATGGACTGATGATTACAGCCGCCATAAGAATGATGCACATCTCTGAGGTAGTCCACATTATTATCCCATGCCTCACATCATGACAACATAGTTAAGACTACAGTACGTTTAACCATAGCCAGCTTTGCCCTCCCACATACTGACCTCTCTTTCCACACAGTGTACAATGTTTCCAGAACCTTCTGCCCCTCAACCTCTTGATTTTATTCACGTTTAGTCTCCACTTCCTTCTTTCACACGTTCTTCCAAACTCAGTCACCAACTTCGTCGGTTTCTCACTCGAATCCGCCACCAATGCTGTATCATGAGCAAACACCAATTAACTCACTTTCCAGGCCTCCTCATTCCCTGCAGCCTACATATTCGCCCTTCTCCACAAGACTCGAACTTGCCTCACTCACCACCCGAACCATAAACAGATTAAACCATGTTGACGTCACACAACCCTGCCCGTAGACCAACTTTCACTCGAAACCATTTACTCTCCTCTCTTCCTACTCGTACACATACCTTACATCCATGATGAAAACTTCTCACTGCTTCTAGCAACTTACCTCCCAGTCTATATATTCTTAATACCTTCTACAAGGCATCACTATCAACCTTATCATATGCCATCTCCAGATCTATAAATGCCACATACAAATCCATCTGTTTCTCCAAGTATTCCTCACACATTCTTTAAAGCACACATCAGATCCATTCAGCCTCTCCCACTTCTGACACCTCACGGTTGTGACCCAGTCTGATGCTCTGTGTGTGTGCCTTCACCCTCTCGATCACTGTTCTCCCACACGGCTAACCCGGCGCACTCAGCTTTATGCTTCTGTAGTTTGAACACTCACACCTTTATCCCCCTAACCTTAATACAGTGGCACTGCATGTGCATTCCGCCAATCCTCAGGCACCTCACCAAGTTCCCATACATACAGTGAAAATCCTAACTAACCAATCAACAATATAGTTACCTCCCTTTCTTCAGAAATTACGATTGACTCTACCTTCCAAAACATCTTTTTCTCCCTGACGGTAACAGATGCTTGCTCACACCAACTCTCATTTGCTCTCTTATTTAACCCCTTCTCCTTCCTCTTGACCTCCTGCTGCTTTCTCTTATATGCCTCCCAATCATTTGCACTCTTACCAGCTGTCCTGCTCAGCACATTTACATCTAAAAGTCTCTCTTTTTGCAAGCCTGTCATTTAGTATGCGGTCCAACACCGCCCGCTGACCATCTCTCCTACTCACATACGTATACGTGTGAGTGTCACTGATTTTAAACCAAATGTTCCCAATCACTTGTCCTTTCTCAGCAAACAACCCCTCAAGCTGTTCACCATTTCCATTCACGACACTGAATGCCCCATCCTACCCCCCACATTACTCACCTTCGCATTTGAATTACCCATTTAAATTACCTGGTCTCTTGCATGAACATAGCTGGCTCAGTTGCTCCCAAAACATCTGTATCATGTGACCAAATAAACGATAACAGAATAATGATATCATGCGACCCTGTATCATGTGACGAATGAATGATAACATGAGTCTCATGTTATCAGTAACTGTTAACCTGACAGTCACCAGGTACCATGTGACCACCAGCAGTTGTTAACATGACATCAATATGTTAATAACACGACCTCATCACCAGCTCCCTTCGCTGCTCAACATCTGAATCCCAATTAATATTGCATCACTCTGTAATGAACTCGATGCCGTCGTACAGAACTCCCCGCGACTCATTAATTAAACTGTCTGAATAGCTTTTTAATAGAGGATTAGGTAAATAATAATGGAGATCTTTTTTTATTTATCGGCGTGTGTGTGTGTGTGTGTGTGTGTGTGTGTGTGTGTGTGTGTGTGTGTGTATGTGTGTGTCCCACCCGTTGAAGAGGTCATTAACAATATGATGATAGTAATGATAATGATATGAATCTCTGGAACATTAAGTGGTCTTATAGGATGTGACTTTTCTTGGTACGACATGGGAATATTGGGGACCGAGTTCTCTCGTAGAGCAGAGGTGAGATGAAAGCGGGTTTGTTACATAGAGCTTCGTGTAAAGTGCATAGGAAAGGGTTTGGGAGTTTTGTGCAGAGTAAAGAAAATGGTTTGGACGTTTCGTGTAGAGCAAAGAAAATGGTTTGGACGTTTCGTGTAGAGCAAAGAAATTGGTTTGGACGTTTCCTGTAGAGCAAAGGAAATGTTTGGACGTTTCATGTAGAGCAAAGAAATTGGTTTGGACGTTTCGTGTAGAGCAAAGAAAATGGTTTAGACGTTTCGTGTAGAGCAAAGAAAATGGTTTTGACGTTTCGTGTAGAGCAAAGAAAATGGTTTGGACGTTTTGTGTAGAGCAGAGAAATTGGTTTGGACGTTTCGTGTAGAGCAAAGAAAATGGTTTGGACGTTTCGTGTAGAGCAAAGAAATTGGTTTAGACGTGTCGTGTAGAGCAAAGAAATTGGTTTGGACGTTTCGTGTAAAGAAAATGGTTATTGAGTTTCATGTAGAGCAAAGAAAATGTTTGAACGTTTCATGTAGAGCAAAGAAAATTATATGAATCTCTCGCCTAAAGAAGAGAAAATGGTATGAATTTTTTCACATAGAGCAAAGAAAACGTGCGAATTTCTCACGTAAAGAAAATGGCATGAAGTTCTCACATAGAGCAAAGAAAACTGGATTGGCATTTCATGCAGAACATAGCAAAATGGCATGGAGTTACCATGCGGGGCAAAGAGAATGGGAGAGACTTTTCATGCAGAACAAAGAAAACAGTGTAACGATCTCACATAGAACGAAGAAAATGTTAAGTTGTATTTCAGAACAAAGAAAGTGGGAGAGAGTTTTCATGTAGAACAAAGAAAATGGGAGAGACTTTTCATGTAGAACAAAGAAAACAGTGTAGCTTCCTGACGGAGAGTAAAGAAAATGGTGTGGAGTTCTCCCGTAGCGCAAAGAAAATGGTGTGGAGTTCTCCCTTAACGCAAAGAAGATGGCATATGATTCTGAAGCACAGCATAGAAAATAGTGTGGAGTTCTAACGTAGAGAGAAGAAAATGGATGGAAGTTCTCCAGTAGATGAAAGAAAATGGAACGGAGTTTTCACTTAATCAAAGAAAACGGTATGGACTCGTGCATCGCAGCTTTCACGTGGAACAAAACAGAATACTGTGAAATTCTCACGTCCAGCAAAGAAAATGGATTGGAGTTCTCAACGCCGAGGAAAGAAAATGGTACGGATTTCTTACGCAGAACAAACGGCATGAGACACACACACACACACACACACACACACACACACACACACACACAGAGCAGAGAAAATGGGATGGGCTTTTTTTTTTACGTAGAACAAAGCAAGTGGCGCACCGAGGTCTGACGTCACGCAAGGGAAAAAGGCGTGTGGGAATCATGATTTGAACAGTGGGCCATTACGTCGAACTTTCCCCTTGGACATGTATATATATATATCCCTGACGGAGACTGACCCTAGCGGCTTACTAAGACCCTGCGATCCCTGACGTTGAAATAGAAAATAGAACATTTATCAGAAAATGACGTACGATTAAAGTAACCTCATAAGTGTAAAGTGAAACTTAAGAGTTGTTTATACACTTTAAGAGGACAATACTTAGGTCGGAGTGCACTCTAGTTAATGATTATTTAAATCCATTCTTTTGAACATGAAAGGATAATGCTTAAAAGATGAAAGAAAAATAGTAAGAAATCGTATGATTACAAAGATTTTTTTCCCTCCATGAGAGACGAGCTTAAAGGAACGATGTAGCGTCACTGTCACCTGATAATAATGGGTTCGAATTCTTTAGACTTGACAGCGCCACCGGGCGACGCGTTGGAAAGCTATCCAACACCTTCCCCCGCGGAGGAGGGGCCTCCTGTTGTGATGCTCCCTTATTCCTCTTTGTTCTTCTTCTTTACTGGACATAGTTCGTACCTCTATACCCTGGGGATGGTTATGATGAAGGCGGACGAAGCGAAGCGAGTTCTAATAAGAGACAGCTGAAGGATCATTTCTCCCTGACACTTGAACGCAAATGGGGAAAAAATACATACGAATTCATTTAATTAGTAAAGTTGGTTTGATTGATACTGCCGTTCCCGCCAAACATGGAAACAGTGCCTCATCTGGAGTGTTTGAGGCGAGCCGGTGTTAAACCATGGAAAGGTCTGTGGGGGCCTGGTTGTAGATAAGGGAGCTGTGGTTTCGGTGCATTACACATGGCTGCTAAAGTAGAGATGTGAGCAGATGTGGCCTTTTTTCCGTCTGTTTCTGGCGCTGCCTCGCTAAAGCAGCAAACGGCAAATTATGGGGGGAAAAAGTATATAGATAGAGAGAAATAGATGTTCTTTTGCCATACCTATTCGCCGTACCCCGATTTGGAAAGGTAGCGCCAAGAAGAGATGAAGGAGGGCTGCATGTCACACGATATGATTTGGAGACTGAACTCAAAGAGTCAAAGGTGCTGAAACTAAAATGCATGGACCCCGGCAGTCGTGCATCTCAACACCACAGGGGCCATGCATCCCCCGTGTGAACACGGAGGGAGTGACGCTTGGTGGCCGTGTGGTCAGGATGCATGCCCCCCCGTGTGAACACGGAGGGAGTGACACGTCGTGGTGGCCGTGTGTGGTCAGGATACATCATCCCCCGTGTGAACACGGAGGGAGTGACACGTCGTGCTGGCCGTGTGTGGTCAGGATACATCATCCCCCGTGTGAACACGGAGGGAGTGACACGTCGTGGTGGGGCCGTGTGGTCATCAGGAGTGGAGGTGGCCACCGTGTATGGCCAGGTCGTAAAGATAAGGCCATCACTCCGCCTGAGATTTTACGAGGCAGGCGAGTGCCACTTGGACGCACCGGGAGCGGTACTCCATTATGAAAAAAATCGGCGCCGGGAGTGTCCTTGCCCGGGGGGGGGTTACGGCCGCCGCTACACGGCGGACACAGCGCCGCCCAGATCGCTATCAGCAGCCAACACCTTAACTATCATGTTCCTCGGCGGGTGGCGGCCGGCACCACCTCCTCCTCCTCCTCCTCCTCCTCCTCCTCCTCCTCCTCCTCCTCCTCCTCCTCCTCCTCCTCCTCCTCCCGGCCGGCACCACCTCCTCCTCCTCCTCCTCCTCCTCCCGGGAGGCACCACCTCCTCCTCCTCCTCCTCCCGGGCGGCACCACCTCCTCCTCCTCCTCCTCCTTCTCCTCCTCCTCCTCCTCTTCCTCTTCCTCTTCCTCTCCTCTTCCTCACGTCCCTCCACGCCCCCGCGCCCACTATCATTCCTGGATCTACTGTCTTGAGCAGCCAGGCCTCCTCCTCCTCCTCCTCCTCCTCGTCAGCCACCCAGCACCCACCTGCAGGTAGCTCCTGCCACGGGTGGGTGACGGGGTCCTTAAAATCTGTCCCGGTGATGTGAATTACCGACGTCTTCGTTACGTCGACAGATACCCGTCTGCTTCCTCCTCTTTACGTCGGTGTGAGATAAACACAGGGAGGAGCTCTCCAGCCCCTCTCCCCCACGGCTCTGCATATAGGAGAGAGAGAGAGAGAGAGAGAGAGAGAGAGAGAGAGAGAGAGAGAGAGAGAGAGAGTCATACAGAACTTTTTTGGGGGGGCAGTCGTGTCCACAGTCGTGCACTGAGCGCGACGGTAACACCGTAACCTGGTGTCATTGCACCACTGGATGATAGAGACGGTAAAGCCGATAACGTAGTTAGCAGACAGTCACATCTGAGGGGGGAGGGAAGGGAAATGAGGAATATGAGAGGAGGTGGGAGACATGAGGAGTTCGTTCATAAGCGGTGATGAGGCGCGGGGATGTTGGGGGGCGAGGCGAGATGACGTGCGTGTGTGTGTGTGTGTGTGTGTGTGTGTGTGTGTGTGTGTGTGTGTGTGTGTGTGGACTGGAAGGGAGATGACGCGTTGGGAATTAGGGATGCATAAGTTTAGACAAGGAGAGAGAGAGAGAGAGAGAGAGAGAGAGAGAGAGAGAGAGAGAGAGAGAGAGAGAGAGAGAGGATGAATTGTGGGGACGGTTAGAGTGGAGAGAGAGAGAGAGAGAGAGAGAGAGAGAGAGAGAGAGAGAGAGAGAGAGAGAGAGAGGATGAATTGTGGGGACGGTTAGGGTGGAAGTAAGATTACTTCAGCGTCTCAGTTAAACAGGCGTCGAATAATTAGTTTTCAGGTTAGGTTACCCCGCTGTCGTCCGGCTGGTCAGGGAGACCGTAAGCACAAGAGGGAGATCCAGTGAGTAGCAGGACGGGTGTGGAGCAGTGGCCACGTCAGTATTTCCCCTCCAGACAGAACGCGTACGTTGACATCCATCCACCACCAGGTGAACGACGGCGTTACATGTGGAAATGTCTTTCCACCCACCACAACAGTAACTTGGTGTGACATGTGTAAGTGTCCTGCACCCAAACACTGGCTCAGCGTGACCTGTGCACGTAAATGGCATATATTGTTAACCCCGAATCATGATGACACAGTGTTAATATATTGTTAACCCCGAATCATGATGACACAGTGTTGATCATGTTAGTAGGCGTGGTTGATGTCCGTTAGATTAACCAAGTGATGTTAAAATACGTCTTATGGATGTGGAGTTCAGCCACTTCATGACTTGGATGTTGAATGTGCAAGTGTCAAAGTTCAGCAGAGCTGAGTACAGCAGAGGGGACGAGTCAGAACCAGAGGAACATACAAGGTAACCAGGAGAACCAGAGGAACATACAAGGTAACCAGGAGGACCAGAGGAACATACAAGGTAACCAGGAGGACCAGAGGAACATACAAGGTAACCAGGAGGACCAGAGGAACATACAAGGTAACCAGGAGGACCAGAGGAACATACAAGGTAACCAGGAGGACCAGAGGAACATACAAGGTAACCAGGAGGACCAGAGGAACATACAAGGTAACCAGGAGGACCAGAGGAACATACAAGGTAACCAAGAGGACCAGAGGAACGATTAACAGGGTTGTGTGACAAGGTGGGGGCTACCAGGGAGGGAGACAAGGTGGGGGCTACCAGGGAGGGAGACAAGGTGGGGCTACCAGGGAGGGAGACAAGGTGGGGGCTACCAGGGAGGGAGACAAGGTGGGGCTACCAGGGAGGGAGACAAGGTGGGGGTTACCAGGGAGGGAGACAAGGTGGGGCTACCAGGGAGGGAGACAAGGTGGGGGTTACCAGGGAGGGAGACAAGGTGGGGCTACCAGGGAGGGAGACAAGGTGGGGCTACCAGGGAGGGAGACAAGGTGCGGCTACCAGGGAGGGAGACAAGGTGCGGCTACCAGGGAGGGAGACAAGGTGCGGCTACCAGGGAGGGAGACAAGGTGCGGCTACCAGGGAGGGAGACAAGGTGCGGCTACCAGGGAGGGAGACAAGGTGGGGCTACCAGGGAGGGAGACAAGGTGGGGGTTACCAGGGAGGGAGACAAGGTGGGGGTTACCAGGGAGGAAGACAAGGTGGGGGTTACCAGGGAGGAAGACAAGGTGGGGGTTACCAGGGAGGGAGACAAGGTGGGGGCTACCAGGGAGGAAGACAAGGTGGGGGTTACCAGGGAGGAAGACAAGGTGGGGGTTACCAGGGAGGGAGACAAGGTGGGGGTTACCAGGGAGGGAGACAAGGTGGGGGTTACCAGAGAGGGAGACAAGGTGGGGGTTACCAGGGAGGGAGACAAGGTGGGGGTTACCAGGGAGGGAGACAAGGTGGGGGTTACCAGGGAGGGAGACAAGGTGGGGTCTACCAGGGAGGAAGACAAGGTAGGGGTTACCAGGGCGGCGAGGCTGCTGGTACAAGGATATGGCAGGTACTCCACAGCCTGTGGGGGGTGAGTGAGAGGGAAGGGAGGGGAGCGGAAGCTGGTACTTCGTCTGGAAAATGAAATTAGTAAATTAATTAATGTTTAGAAAAATAATGATAGCCAATATTCACACACACACACACACACACACACACACACACACACACACACACACACACACACACACACACACACACACACACAAAGACGGGCAGACTGAGAACTGTGGACTGCGACAGACTGGGGACGAAGGCTAGACCATGACCCATCCTCACACCTAGGATAGGTGCTAGGACGAAGGCTAGACTATGACCCATCCTCATACCTAGCATAGGCTAGGACGAAGGCTAGACCATGACCCATCCTCACACCTAGGATAGGTGCTAGGACGAAGGCTAGGCCATGACCCATCCTCACACCTAGGATAGGTGCTAGGACGAAGGCTAGACCATGACCCATCCTCACACTTAAGATAGGCTAGGACGAAGGCTAGACCATGACCCATCCTCACACTTAAGATAGGTTAGGACGAAGGCTAGACCATGACCCATCCTCACACTTAAGATAGGCTAGGACGAAGGCTAGACCATAGACAGTAATATGTCGCCTGTCCCTCTCCTCCTCCCACTCTTATAACCAACAAAGAAACACTTAATTAACACATTTAATTAGTATTTACCAATAATTACACACACACACACACACACACACACACACACACACACACACAAACAGAAACCCTTTCTAACCACATTGCCCACTTTGGAGATGTCAAACACTCGCCAAGTCTCTGTTGACCACCGTCCCACACATTATGGTAATTAATACAAACTTTGTGACGTGTTCTTCACGCATGCGTTATCGTCTCTTTTTTTTTCATCGCCCGGGGAAATTAGTTACCTCAGGGAAAAAAGGGAGCTGAATATGGAGCGAGTTCCCGTGTAAGTTTCATTCCCAAACATCGACGTGGCTCTGAGGATATGTAAGGTGTGGTTAATACTGTTCCTGTCCGCTAGGGGGCTACCAGGTGAGGTGTGTGGTTAATACTGCTCCTGTCTACTATAAAGATCTACCTGGAGATCATAAATCAAAAGTGATTAATGTAAGGAGTAATGATCAATACGTATATTGTCCGCTAGAAGGTGTGGGTAGATTAGCCGCACTGTACTCTCGTCTGCCACAGCCCTACAGAAGCAGAGGTCTCCACACACCCACACACACACACACACACACCCACACACACACACACCCACACACACACACACACCCACACACACACACACCCACACACACACACACACACCCACACACACACACACACCGCGCTCAGCATCACGGGACGACCCCTGGGCACGACGGTACGATCCATTGAGAGCGACGGTACGACCCCTTAAGTACGACGGTACGATAGCTTGAGAGCGACGGTACGACCCCTTAAGTACGACGGTACGATAGCTTGAGAGCGACGGTACGACCCTTTAAGTACGACGGTACGATGGCTTGAGAACGATGGTACGACTCCTTAAGTACGACGGTACGATGGCTTGAGGACAACGGTACCGTGAAACAACGACGGTACGACCCCTTAAGCACGACGGTACGACCCCTTGAGCACGACGACGGCACGACGCCTTGGATTGAATGTCATGGCCTTCGACGTGACCTCCAGGGGCCATAAGAAAGGCCAGGACATCATACCGTAAGGTCGTCCCGTACCGTCGTGTTCGAGGACAGCACCGTCGTGTTCAAAGACCGCACCGTCGTGTTCAGGGACCGCACTGTCGTGTTCAAGGGTCGCACGATCATGTACAAGGTATGCACCATCGTGTTCATGTACCGCACCGTCGTGTTCAGGGACCGCACTGTCGTGTTCAAGGGTCGCACGATCATGTACAAGGTATGCACCATCGTGTTCATGTACCGCACCGTCGTGTTCAAGGACCACAACCGTCATGTTCAAAGGTCGTACCTTAGTGTTCAAGGGCTTTTCGTCGTGTTCAAGGGCTGTAACGTCGTGTTCAAGGGCCGCACCGTCGTGTTCAAGGTCCGTACCGTCATGTTCAAGGACCGCACCGTCGTGTTCAAGGGCCGTATCGTCGTGTTCAAGGACCGTACCGTCATGTTCAAGGACAGCACCATCGTGTTCATATACCGCACCGTCGTGTTCAAGGACCGTACCGTCGTATTCAAGTGCCGTGCCGTCGTGTTCAAGGGCCGTACCGTCGTGTTCAAGTGCTACACCGTCGTGTTTAAGGGTCGCACCGTGGTGTTCATATACCGCACCGTCGTGTTCAAGGGCCGTACCGTCGTGTTCAAGGTCCGTACCGTCATGTTCAAGGACCGCACCGTCGTGTTCAAGGGCCGTATCGTCGTGTTCAAGGACCGTACCGTCATGTTCAAGGACAGCACCATCGTGTTCATATACCGCACCGTCGTGTTCAAGGACCGTACCGTCGTGTTCAAGGACCGTACCGTCGTGTTCAAGTGCCGTGCCGTCGTGTTCAAGGTCCGGACCATCGTGTTCAAGGGCCGTACCGTCGTGTTCAAGTGCCGTGCCGTCGTGTTCAAGGACCGGACCATCGTGTTCAAGGGCCGTACCGTCGTGTTCAAGTGCCACACCGTCGTGTTCAAGGGCCATACCGTCGTGTTCAAGTGCCACATCGTCGTGTTCAGGGAGTCCCCCTCCACTCTCCCCTGAACCTCCTCTATTTACTAACAAACTTTGTGTCTCCAAATGGAGCGAGGGAGGGAGGGAGTCAGCCAGCCAACCCCGAGCCCCTGATGGGGTCCTCTCCAGACACATCACGGGTCACATGCCCAGCTTGGGAAGTGTCACACGGTTGTGACCCCTCCATCACATATCCTGCTGGGGGAAGTGTCACACGGTGTACCTGTTGTGACCCCTCCATCACATATCCTGCTAGGGGGAAGTGTCATACGGTTGTGACCCCTCCATCACATATCCTGCTAGGGGGAAGTGTCACACGGTTGTGACCCCTCCATCACATATCCTGCTGGGGGAAGTGTCACACGGTTGTGACCCCTCCATCACATATCCTGCTGGGGGGAAGTGTCACACGGTGTACCTGTTGTGACCCCTCCATCACATATCCTGCTGGGGAAGTGTCACACGGTTGTGACCCCTCCATCACATATCCTGCTGGGGGAAGTGTCACACGGTGTACCTGTTGTGACCCCTCCATCACATATCCTGCTGGGGGGAAGTGTCACACGGTTGTGACCCCTCCATCACATATCCTGCTGGGGAAGTGTCACACGGTTGTGACCCCTCCATCACATATCTTGCTGGGGGAAGTGTCACACGGTGTACCTGTTGTGACCCCTCCATCACATATCCTGCTGGAGGGAGGGGAAGGGGGAGAGAGAGAGAGAGAGAGAGAGAGAGAGAGAGAGAGAGAGAGGGAGAGAGTCACACAGTGTAAATGGTGTACACTTTAACCTCTGTTTTCCTTGTAAAATGTTTCTCTTCATTATCAGAGGATTTAGTACCGACTCATTCTCCCTCCCTCAGAAGAAAAGAAGTCATTTCTTTACCATACCAGACCCTGAATGAGCTTTGGGACCGGTAATTACATGAGCCATTGTAAACTATCTGCTTAAGGACATTGCCAATTACCCGTCTTCAGTCTCGGTCACAATAGAGGACGTAACTAAGAGCAAGTCTAACAAACCCCAGCGTAACTTGGGGACAAAGGAATCAAGCAGGTTAAGTGAGTATCGTGGAAAGCGTCTGGCAACGTCGTAAATCATGATATTTTGCTGGAAAATGGCCCGCTGGCAGCAGACGACCACCAACCACACACTGCCTCTGTAATTGCCCGGCCCGTGTCGTATATAATAGAATGGACAGATTGGAAAGGTGTTGGTTGTGGATGACACATGGTGATTCGCCAGTTACGGTGTCCCACAAGGCTCCACACTCGCTAATACATAAGTACTCGCGTCCCACAAGGCCCCACACTCAGTAATACTCCAGTACTGGCGTCCCACAAGGCCCCACACTCAGTAATACAGCAGTACTAGGGTCCCACAAGTCTCCACACTCGCTAATACATAAGTACTCCGTCCCACAAGGCCCCACACTCAGTAATACTCCAGTATTGGGGTCCCACAAGGCCCCACACTCAGTAATACACCAGTACTGGGGTAACACAATGCCCCACACTCAGTAATACACCAGTACTGAGGACCCACAGCGCTCCACACTCATTAATACTCCAGTATTGGGGTCCCACAATGCCCCACACTCAGTAATACACCAGTACTGGCGTCCCACAAGGCCCCACACTCAGTAATACTCCAGTATTGGGGTCCCACAAGGCCCCACACTCAGTAATACACCAGTACTGGCGTCCCACAAGGCCCCACACTCAGTAATACACCAGTACTGGCGTCCCACAAGGCCCCACACTCAGTAATACTGCAGTACTGGGGTCCCACAAGGCTCCACACACACTCACACACACACACACACACACACACACACCAGGTCTCCTCTCACTAACCTCCGGTGATGACGCCATCATCGCCAGTGTCTGGAAGTGACTTACAAACATAACACACTGCCCACAACTGTCACACGCGCATGACTGGTGTCACATGTTCACGTACCATAACTCCTTATGTGGGGGGGGGGACGACCAATTATACACCTGTTTACCCGACAGGAAGCTAACAGAACCTTCTTGTGACACAGCTAAACATGATGACGGGGACACGCACGCCTCACTCACAAGTTCCATCTAGGTCGCTTTGTGTATCAGAAACCCGAAGGTGCAGGCTTGGAAACCCGTTGGATAACGGACGTAACATCTGTGTGCCGTGGCAGCAAGAGGTGTGTCACGCACTCAACACACCCCCAGCTAACAAAAAGATAAGTATATTAACAATAGAACGAAAGAAACGGGACAGATTTCCCGAAAAACAGGAGGGGAAATGTTTGAAAAATTACGAGCGGGTTTTTATGTGCGCAAATAACCTGTCTGTCTGGCTTCATTCACAGATGTGTTATTACTCCGAAAACCTGAAGTTCCTTTCACAAAATTGTTATTATGGCGTCTAGTCGTGACGTAATCTCTGTTCTTCAGTGTCTGATCCAGGTATTGGCCTCACACCCACACACACACACACACACACACACACAGAGTCGTTCAAGTGTTCTATAAACGTTATTAAAGTTATTAAGATGAACAAAATCGCCCAGCCATTTCCCTTAAAGCACTTGCGTGCTGGACCTCTGTATACTAAAGGCTTCGTTGCGATAAAGTGGTCCCTCGTCGCCGTGTGAACAGACAGGAGCAGCAGGCATCGCCCGATGGATGCAATCACTTGATTGGCTGCTGACTGGACTTGCCAGACGTCACCAGGGCCTTTAATTGGTACTCCCTTGTTCTTGCTTCTCGCCCGTCTTCGTTATATACGCACATTTCCTCTTAGTTTCCATGGCTTGGTCATGATAGAACGCGCGTGGAATGCGTTATATACCAACATCATCCGTGGCGTCAGTGCTAAATGGTTCTAAAGGTGGGTTTGTTTTGAATGGGTGTGCGCACGCGCGGTAAAAAAAAATGTGTCCAGATTCATCGGGTGGGAGTAACGAGACGACGGAGGGGGTCCCTCGGGCATCGGCCCACGACCGCCAAAGCCCCGCGTCATTCGTGAGTGATCTGATGGAAACTGCGGCTTCCAATTTATCCATTCAGATGACGCGTTATTTATCGTGCGGCTGTTTCGTGTGGTCGCCAGCCAATCACACGTTCATTTACGTATCGCCAGCCAGCCAGCCAGCCAGCCAAGCTCAGGCGTACAAGACATCGAGAGCCTCGCTTTATTACTTTACACTTAACGAAAGCACTTTTGGATTACTTTATCACTTTACTGACACTTGCGCCTCATTGCCTACTTATGAACTCACTTTATAGCCTTAAAATGCTCTCTGTTTTTTTCACACTTACACACTTACTTAACACTTACAACACACTTTATTACTTAACACAAACTTGAACGTATGTTTCAGTAAGATTGATAAAGATCCTTTAAACGCCGGGAACCAAAGTCCTTAAATGGCTTCAGAAGAAATAAAATGGCCTAAACAGTCCCTTTAATGACATTGAGAATGAGCTTTGAATCACCTTGTTATTAATCTCGGGCCAGTCTCGCGGAGGCTCCTCCCGGCTCACGGAGGCTCCTCCCGGCTCACGGAGGCTCCTCCCGGCTCACGGGGGCTCCTCCCGGCTCACGGAGGCTCCTCCCGGCTCACGGAGGCTCCTCCCGGAGATATTACCGCCCCATACGTGACAAGCAGCGGGAAGATGGGCAGCAGCAGCACCAGTGCTGACGACATCACCAACAACCATTACTTTATGACTACAGAAAACGACGGACAGGTACCATACTTGTCATAGTGGGTGAACACTACGACACGACACTTGAGCACGACGGTACGACCCTTGAGCACGACGGTACGACCCTTGAGCACGACGGTACGACCCTTGAGCACGACGGTGCGACCCTTGAGCACGACGGTACAACCCTTGAACACGACGGTACGATCCTTGAACACGACGGTACGACCGTTGAACACGACAATACAACCCTTGAGCACGACAATACAACCCTTGAGCACGACGATACGACCCTTGAGCACGACGGTGCGGCCCTTGAGCACGACGGTACGACCCTTGAACACGACGGTACAACCCTTGAGCACGACGGTACGACCCTTGAGCACGACGGTACAACCCTTGAGCACGACGGTACGACCCTTGATCACGACGGTACGACCCTTGAGCACGACGGTACGACCCTTGAGCACGACGGTACGACCCTTAAGCACGACGGTACATCCCTTGAGCACGACGGTACGACCCTTGAGCACGACGGTACGACCCTTGAGCACGACGGTACGATTCTTGAAGACGACGGTACAAGTCTTTGGGTACGAGGACCTCGCCTTTAACCTGATCCTACGTACACTGTCGTCCACAGGGGAGATGAACTAAAAACACCTCCGTTAAAGATTATAAAAAAAATGGAAAAAAGAGGAAAGAAAACGACCTGCGAACAGACACGTCATTACAGTAGCTTGGCAAGGCGACGCTGGACGACTCCTCCGGCACCGGGTCATACCTGGATGACTCGTCCGGTACCGGGTCATACCTGGATGACTCGTCCAGTACCGGGTCATACCTGGATGACTCGTCCAGTACCGGGTCATACCTGGATGACTCGTCCAGTACCGGGTCATACCTGAATGACTCGTCCAGTACCGGGTCATACCTGGATGACTCGTCCAGTACCGGGTCATACCTGGATGACTCGTCCAGTACCGGGTCATACATGGATGACTCGTCCAGTACCGGGTCATACCTGGATGACTCGTCCTGTACCGGGTCATACCTGGATGAATCGTCCAGTACCGGGTTATACCTGGGTGACTCGTCCAGTACCGGGTCATACCTGGATGACTCGTCCAGTACCGGGTCATACCTGGGTGACTCGTCCAGTACCGGGTCATACCTGGGTGACTCGTCCAGTACCGGGTCATACCTGGATGACTCGTCCTGTACCGGGTCATACCTGGAACACTGAAAATTAATTACTTAGACATCAGAAAAAGGGGAGCTCCCCGCCAGCTGGGAACGAAGTTTCAGGTCAAAAATATACCACCACATGTGACTTGCTGTCGTAAGACTTAATGGAGTTTAGCACACACACACACACACACACACACACACACACACACACACGCTGTTGCCTCATCTCTATACCTGGAGGATATGACAGATGTAAGACGAAGTAGAGAGACGAAGCCAAGATGGACGTCTTGAAATAATGGAATCGTTCGAACCTTCTCGACCATCATACGACTTTTTGATACTACCTTTATATATATATCGTCCACACGTTCACGGTGTCGACCCTTCGCTTCATTCCAACGCACCCACACTACCCTCACACTGTAAAGTACCGCTTCGGATCGTCTCTTCAACACGCTTCTTTAGGTTCGTGTTGCGGCCTCTGGCAGCCCCTGTCCATGATACGTGTTTCGAAGAACTGTTCACGCTGTCTGCGTCATCAAACTGGATTGATGTATTGAAGGTTGTGTGATCAGGTCAACCCCTCCTCCCCAACCCACCTTCACTACTCTGTCTTCCTTGGTGTGCATTGTTAAGGCCTTTAGACTTTCCTTGTAACTGAGCTCCATTAACTCTGGTACCGCTTTTGTTACCCCTCCTCCTCCTCCTCCTCCTCCTCCTCCTCCTCCTCCTCCTCCTTCTCCTCCTCCTCCTCTGAACCTTCTCTAGTCTTCCTTTTTGTGTGTGTGTGTGTTTCGTTAGGTGGAGGGTGGCAGCGTTGGAAATTATTTGTTTTGAAGACAAAGTGATGTGGTTTTATCGAAGAAGTGATTAAAGTGTTAGTGTAATAAGAAGATGGAGGTTGGGAGAGCTGAAGAAGTTGTGCTGAAATGGTTTGGACATATGGAGAGAATGAGTGAGGAGAGGTTAACAAAAGAGGATATATCTGTCAGAGGTGGAGGGAACAAGAAGCGGGAGACCCAATTGGAGGTGGAAGGATGGGGTGAAAAACATTTCGAGTGATTGGGGCCTGAACATACAGGAGGATGAAATGTGTGCTTGTGATATGGTGAAATTGGAACGATATGGTATACGGGGGTCGACTTGCTGTCAGTGGACTGAACCAGGGCATGTGAAGCGTCCGGGGTAAACCATGGAAAGGCCTGTGGGGCCTGGATGTGGGTAGGGAGCTGTAGTTTCGGTGCATTACACACGACAGCTAGAGAATGGATGTGACCTTTCTCCGTCTGTCTTTGGTGCTACCTCGCCTACACAGGAAACAGCGATCCAGTGTGGAAAAAAATAGTACTAAGGTTATGTTAACATTTATTGTTCACTTAATACTGATGTTATGTTAACATTTATTGGTCACTTAATACTGATGTTATGTTAACATTTATTGGTCACTCAATACTGATGTTATGTTAACATTTATTGGTCACTCAACACTGATGTTATGTTAACATTTATTGGTCACTCAATACTGATGTTATGTTAACATTTATTGGTCACTTAATACTGATGTTGTTAACATTTATTGGTCACTTAATACTGATGTTAACATTTATTGGTCACTTAATACTAATGTTATGTTAACATTTATTGGTCACTTAATACTGATGTTATGTTAACATTTATTGGTCACTTAATACTGATGTTATGTTAACATTTATTGGTCACTTAATACTAATGTTATGTTAACATTTATTGGTCACTTAATACTGATGTTGTTAACATTTATTGGTCACTTAATACTGATGTTAACATTTATTGGTCACTTAATACTGATGTTATGTTAACATTTATTGCTCACTTAATACTAATGTTATGTTAACATTTATTGGTCACTTAATACTGATGTTGTTAACATTTATTGGTCACTTAATACTGATGTTAACATTTATTGGTCACTTAATACTGATGTTATGTTAACATTTATTGCTCACTTAATACTAATGTTATGTTAACATTTATTGGTCACTTAATACTGATGTTATGTTAACATTTATTGCTCACTTAATACTGATGTTAACATTTATTGGTCACTTAATACTAATGTTATGTTAACATTTATTGGTCACTTAATACTGATGTTATGTTAACATTTATTGCTCACTTAATACTGACGTTTTGTTGACAATTATTGGTCACGTGATGCTGGCTGATGTTATGTTAACATTTATCGCTCACTTAATACTGATGTTATGTTAACAATTATGGGTCACATGATGCTGGCTGATGTTATGTTAACAATTATTGGTCACGTGATACTGGTGTTATCCTTAACATTTGCTGGTCATATGATGCTGGGTCGCATGATGCTGATGTTATATTAACATTCATTGGTCACCTCTAATCCACCCTACTCTAACTACACGTATCTCGCCCCCAAGTTGGTTCATCTGATCACACTCTCGTAAAAGTTACTGTTTTAACGGCACCTCCCCACCCCTCTTCTGCAGGAGCCTCCTTCTGAACTTAGATATTAGCACCGCCACAAAGCAGACAGGAATAACTTACGAAAAATATTATTGTAAACTTTGGGTAAATTACTTTTCCTCATGTGGGAATGCGTCTGTCTCCGCCAAACGCAAGGTAGAAGTTACCCGTTGTGGGAATGGAAAGATTCATGTGATCTTCCTTCAAGACGTTCTCTTCTTCCAGCCCATGATGGTTCAGGCAAAGGAATCAGGCATATCAGGCGGGGCAAAAACTCTCCTTCGACCGACTCCACATTCAGCATTTACCACTGCCCGTAATCACTACAAGCACGTTATCCGTGAGACAAAAAGCGTTCTTTTATTCAAAGGAAGTGCGATAACCTCTCCTCGTCATCCACTGATAGATATCTGTAGTCAGGGCATCACCTTAACAAACTCTGTCGCTCTACCTTTCCCTCACTTTTCTGTTCGGACGGTACTGTAGCTGCCTCTCCCGTCGACGAAGCGACTCTGGCTCCCGCTTCTCCTCTAACTCCACCTTGGATGACTCTTAACATTCCTTCACCAAACCCCATGATGCTCTTTTCGAAATGTCCGAAAAGCGCTCTTCTCTCTCTCTCTCTCTCTCTCTCTCTCTCTCTCTCTCTCTCTCTCTCTCTCTCTCTCTCTCTCTCTCTCTCTCTCTCTCTCTCTCTCTCTCCTTTTCTTTTCATTTTCAACTACGATGACCATAACTGAACCCAGAATTCAAGATGTGGATGAGCCAAATGACTTGTTAAAAAGTAAGGATGGTTTCCCAAGACTTAAAGTCGAAGGCCTAACTTGTCAATCCAAAATGTTTGTTTCTCTTTTTTTTTTTCTTCTTCTTCCACCGCTTCTTGGCACTGCTTACTTAGCTTTAGAGATTATTACGTCAAAGTCATTTTCATCATTTTACCTTTTGCAGTTCGACAGAATTCATACTGTAGCTTGCCCACTCGTTTTTTTTGTCACCGATATTAGTACAGTCCATCAGTTTATCTGAGTCAGTTTCAAGCTGCAGATGTTCGGGTTCATTAGTAGATGTATTTCCAAGCTTTTTCTTTTTTGTCATCAGCGAATTTTGATGTCTTGCAGTGCAGTCCATTATGAATATCATTAATATTAATGAGAAAGAGAACCGGTCCCAAGACTGATCCTTGCGGCACTCCACTTGTTACGTCTCGAGTCTCACGTCGTCTCAAGAGTCTTTCTACCCTTACCAATTTACTTGTCATGGATTCGGAATATAGGTAGGTAAGTTGGAGTTATATTATGATGGGTAGGCAAGCCTGAGTTATGATAGGTACGCAAGCCGGAGTTATAATGATAGGTGGGTAGGTCTGAATTATGATAGATAGGGAAGCCTGAGTTATATTGATAAGTGGGTAGGTTATAATATGATAGATAGATAGGTTATATTATGATAGATAGGGAAGCCTGAGGTATATAATGATTAATAGGTATTTCATGATATGCAAGCCTGAGTTATTTTATCATATGGAAGCAACCCTGAGTTATATTATCATAAGGTAGCAACCCTGAGTTATATTATCATAAGGAAGCAAGCCTGAGTTATATTATCATAAGGAAGCAAGCCTGAGTTATATTATCATAAGGAAGCAACCCTGAGTTATATTATCATAAGGAAGCAAGCCTGAGTTATATTATCATAAGGAAGCAACCCTGAGTTATATTATCATAAGGAAGCAAGCCTGAGCTATATTATCATAAGGAAGCAAGCCTGAGCTATATTATCATAAGGAAGCAACCCTGAGTTATATTTCCTGTGAGGGATGAGTTATTCTGGAGGTTGAGTTAGTGTTGTGACCAGGATGCCACCCTCCCTCCCTGCGCAGTGAATGCTGGCATTCATCACAAAATGGCAAGAGGGATGAAACCCACTTCATGTATTTTGCTTAACCTTTGGGTAAGCTTTTAAACGTGAGGTTCCCTTCTGACGCCGTCTGCGCCGGGCTGGACTGCATTCTGTATCCTCTTCTGCGCCTCTGGCCCCGCAGAAGTGCGCAGTAGATTCGCCCCTCTTGACGCTAACAGACTTTCGTGACCTGTGACCAGCCCGTGAGATGTCAGCTCAGTAGGAAGGCGAGGTTAAGAGGGAGTCGGCCAGCGCACGTCAGGACGCTGTAAGTGTAGCTGGGAATTCTTGTCTACATTGGTGGGTGGGGAGGAGAGGCACGTGGGAGGCTACTAGGATGTAAATGGGGAGAATATGCTGGATATTAGGAAGGAAGAGGGCAAGTGGGAGGCGTCGTAAGTTGTGGGGAGGGGAAGGGAGGCGATGTAAGTTGTGGGGAGGGGAAGGGAGGCGTCGTAAGTTGTGGGGAAGGGAAGGAAGGCGTCGTAAGTTGTAGGGAGGCGTCGTAAGTTGTGGGGAGGGGAAAGAAGGCGATGTAAGTTGTATGGAGGGGAAGGGAGGTATCGTAAGTTGTGGGGAGGGGAGGGGAGACGTCCTAAGTTGTGGGTAGGGGAAGGGACGCGTCGGAAGCTGTGGGGAGGGGAGGGGAGGCGTCTTAAGTTGTGGGGAGGTGTCGTAAGTTTTGGGGAAGGAAGGGGAGGAGCTGTAAGTTGTGGGGAGGGGAGGGGAGGAGTTGTAAGTGTGACATGTTAGTGAGCAGACATGTGTTGGTGGTAACGGTGGGAGGGGTTGGCCCTCCCTCCCTCCCTCCCACCGCCTTCCTCACTCTCACCCCACAACCCCAGGACATCTTCACTCAGGGTTGCTGCGGCTGTAACCCCAGGAACCCCTTATCAAGTGACCGCTGCATGTTCCCTGGTGTAGTCCATTGCCAGCATGTGGCCCCTGTATACTACATCGTCCAGTTCGCTATGACCTGTGCATGCCCCACACCCTCCTGCATGCTCAGGCCACGATTTCTCAATATATTTGTCCCTCAGTTCTTCTACGTCCAGACCGATCTCGCCTTCATCTTGTCTCCTCCACTTCCCAAATGTGTAACTATTTAGTGAGCCTATCCTCACTCATCCTTTCCATATGTCCATAACTTTGCAGCACATCTTCCCCAGCTCTCTGAAATCTACTCCTCATGCTACCACACCTCCCTCTTACTCCATCATTTCTCACTGCTTGAGCCCTCCTCACGTCACACATTGTCCTCAAGCATTTAATTTCCGTCACATCCACCTTTTGGTGCATTTCTTTCTTTATTCACCGCGCCTTTTATCCACACAGCCCCGCTGGAACTGCTGTATACTCTCACTCATACCCATCTTTGTCCTTACACACACACACACACACACACACACACACACACACACACACACACACACACAGTGAGCACTTTTACCACTCACTCCTCAGTGCACCCAGGACCTTAACCCTCTCACTCAAGCTTTGGCAACTGATGGTGCCATGGAGGCCATGGCACCATCAGTTGCCACGTCCGTTCCAAGGGATCTAAAACGCTCCATATCTCCCAAGTTCTCTACATCCAAACTCACATTCAGGCCAACCTGTGTCTCTCTCTCACTCTCTCTCCCTCCTCTGCTGAACTTAATAATCTTACTTTTATTCACAGTTACACCTCTGAATTTTCTCCTCTCACACACTCCCTAACTGAGACACCAGCTTCTGCTGTTTTATACATGAATCTGCCATCAGGAAAAAAACGGGAGGGTTTCTAGCCCTCCCACACTCCCGCCCCCTTTAGTCGCCTACCACAACACGCTGGGAATACGTGGGAAGTATTCTTTCTCCCTTATCCCCAGGGAAGGAGAGTGAATTGTTCTAAGTGAAAGTTAGTCTTGCGGCAGAGGTGTGTGATGTCACCATGGTTGTTTAATTTGTTTATGGGCGGGGTGGTGAGGGAG
>NC_092225.1:55385514-55438014 GCF_036320965.1 Panulirus ornatus
CTGCATGGCCACCATGGAAGCTGCTCTCTCTATATGGCCACCATGGAAGCTGCTCTCTCTATATGGCCACCTTGGAAGCTGCACTCTCTATATTGCCACAGTGGAAGCTGCACTGTCTATATGGTCACAGTGGAAGCTGCACTCTCTATATGGCCACAGTGGAAGCTACACTCCTGTGCCAGTGACTGCCAGGAGATGAGCCCCCTCCACCATCACGGCAGCCGGAGAAACTCTCACCGAGGCACGGGTGTATGAGAGAGAGGGACGGGACGGGACAGGCCTCGGAGGTCGGGGGAACCCAGCCGCTCGCTCCCAGGGACAAACACGTCCCGAGAAAGTCAGTTAATCACCGTCTCGTGGCTGCCTCCCTCCCTCCCCCATTACCGTGGACACCCGCTACGATCACTCGATCCATCATGTGACACATTAGATTTCCCAACAGGTTGTGGCACTCGGGTCTCAGTGACTCACCACAGGGCAGGCCGGGGCCTACATGAGCCATGTTTTCATTTGCTTCGTTCTCCTCCGTGTCGAACCCGGGACCTACATGAGCCATGTATATTTTGACCTCGATCTCCTCCCTCCGTGTCGAACCCTGTGGCTGGCTCACTTGGAGATGGCTTTTGCGTCCCACGATTTCTTCAGCCACGGTCGCCCCGTCTCCTACGTGTACCAGAAACTATTTCTCTTTTGGCGGAGCTGGAGCGCTACCGGGCTACCTGCCTCAGGTTCGAACGTATGTGTATTAGACTTAAGGAATTTTTATGAGAGTAACAGCTGACATATGTTTTTTAAGGTGAGGTCACATCATGGCGACGGCCAATTTGAAAAGAGACGATCTTCAACTCGGGCTGCTTGAATATCGGAATATCGCTTACACTATGAGTATTTGGCCCTCGAGGAATCTTGCCTCTCCTCAAAGATTTCAGAAGATAGTTTATGCCTTAGTGTTTACCCTATATTTTCTGTCGTCTGCTGGGTGCTCCACAACTTGGGATGGGGTCTGTCTGTGTTATTAATGTTTGAGAATGGATATTACTCGTTAAAGAAAATTAAAGAAAAAAGAATCATACTCATTAATGAGGTCGACTCTATCCGTACTCATTATTGAGGTCGACTCTATCCGTACTCATTATTGAGGTCGACTCTATCCGTACTCATTATTGAGGTCGACTCTATCCGTACTCATTATTGAGGTCGACTCTATCCGTACTCATTATTGAGGTCGACTCTATCCGTACTCATTATTGAGGTCGACTCTATCCGTACTCATTATTGAGGTCGACTCTATCCGTACTCATTATTGAGGTCGACTCTATCCGTACTCATTATTGAGGTCGACTCTATCCGTACTCATTATTGAGGTCGACTCTATCCGTACTCATTATTGAGGTCGACTCTATCCGTACTCATTATTGAGGTCGACTCTATCCGTACTCATTATTGAGGTCGACTCTATCCGTACTCATTATTGAGGTCGACTCTATCCGTACTCATTATTGAGGTCGACTCTATCCGTACTCATTATTGAGGTAGACTCTATCCGTACTCATTATTGAGGTCGACTCTATCCGTACTCATTATTGAGGTCGACTCTATCCGTACTCATTATTGAGGTCGACTCTATCCGTACTCATTATTGAGGTCGACTCTATCCGTATACTCATTTCTTCTGTACACAGAGCCACCTCATTCCGCAGCTGTTCAGCGTCGTTGTGGAATATTAACGACCAATCAGTGTCCGCAGGATTGCGCTCTGATTGCTTTTTTGAGCCTTGTTTACCTGTGGTCGGTACTTCCCCGTTGATGTGGCGTCAACACCGACCCTGGAGACGTGCCCTGGATCTCCTCCAACTACAAGGGGCCGCTCACACCGCTGCTCTCACACCCAGCCTCCCACTGTCGCACCAGAGGCCCGTCCAGCCTCCCACTGTCGCACCACAGGCCCGCCAGGCCTCCCACTGTCGCACCAGAGGCCCGCCCAGCCTCCTACTGTCGCACCAGAGGCCCGCCCAACCTCATACTGTCGCACCAGAGGCCCGCCCAACCTCCCACTGTCGCACCAGAGGCCCGCCCAGCTCCCCACTGTCGCACCAGAGGCCCGCCCAACCTCCTACTGTCGCACCAGAGGCCCGCCCAGACTCCCACTGTCACACCAGAGGCCCGCCCAGCCTCCCACTGTCGCACCAGAGACCCGCCAGCCTCCCTCTCGCACCAAAGGCCCGCCCAGTCATCGCGTCGCCACACGGCTCTCCTAGCCGCCCAGCTCCGAAACAGACGCGTGTTGTGACGCACCCACCCGCCCATTATCGCACCAGGAGGCCGCCCAGCCAACCACCACCCACACAGCCGCCCAAGGTGACTACAGGAATGAGAGGCGGTGGTCGCCTGCAGCAAGGGCGACCTCCAGACTCTGCCACTTGTACAGGAACTTTGATTTCCTCTCTATATCCCCTCACCGCCCACACCCCTAGCCGCCCGGTCCTAGGAACTGGTGGTGGAGGGTGGAGGGAGGAGAGAGGAGGTGGTCCCATGACGTCCTTTGACCACCTGATCCCAGGATGAGGGAGGGAGGGCAAACCTTTTTTTTTCTGCAGGAGTGGGTGATTTACTACTGTCATCGTGCACTGTTGCCCGTCCTGTGGATGGTAGTGCGAGAGTGTGGGAGGTACAGGGTTACACAGTGGGTGGTGAGGAGTGAGGGGGGGAACTGAGCCTCAGTGTGGTTGAGCCAGTGCATCACAGGTCACACAGTGGGGGAAATGCAGTGGGTGAGGAGTGAGGGGGGGAACTGAGCCTCAGTGTGGTTGAGCCAGTGCATCACAGGTCACACAGTGGGGGAAATGCAGTGGGTGAGGAGTGAGGGGGGAACTGAGCCTCAGTGTGTTTGAGCCAGTGCATCACAGGTCACACAGTGGGGGAAATGCAGTGGGTGAGGAGTGAGGTGGGGAACTGAGCCTCAGTGTGGTTGAGCCAGTGCATCACAGGTCACACAGTGGGGGAAATGCAGTGGGTGAGGAGTGAGGGGGGGAACTGAGCCTCAGTGTGGTTGAGCCAGTGCATCACAGGTCACACAGTGAGGGAAATGCAGTGGGTGAGGAGTGAGGGGGGGAACTGAGCCTCAGTGTGGTTGAGCCAGTGCATCACAGGTCACACAGTGGGGGAAATGCAGTGGGTGAGGAGTGAGGGGGGAACTGAGCCTCAGTGTGGTTGAGCCAGTGCATCACAGGTCACACAGTGGGGGAAATGCAGTGGGTGAGGAGTGAGGGGGGGAACTGAGCCTCAGTGTGGTTGAGCCAGTGCATCACAGGTCACACAGTGGGGGAAATGCAGTGGGTGAGGAGTGAGGGGGGAACTGAGCCTCAGTGTGTTTGAGCCAGTGCATCACAGGTCACACAGTGGGGGAAATGCAGTGGGTGAGGAGTGAGGTGGGGAACTGAGCCTCAGTGTGGTTGAGCCAGTGCATCACAGGTCACACAGTGGGGGAAATGCAGTGGGTGAGGAGTGAGGGGGGGAACTGAGCCTCAGTGTGGTTGAGCCAGTGCATCACAGGTCACACAGTGGGGGAAATGCAGTGGGTGAGGAGTGAGGGGGGGAACTGAGCCTCAGTGTGGTTGAGCCAGTGCATCACAGGTCACACAGTGGGGGGTCATGTTGACAAACGCTGGACCACACTTGAGTGAATTATTATTCAGCTATTTACACTGTCAACGAACTATTTAGAAAAAAAAAATTGTTGAACAACAGTGATTGGGTTATGTGTCAAGATACAGAACAAGTGAATTATTTACAAAACGGTGAACAAGGCGATTGAATTATGTGTCAAGATGTGTCACAAGTGAAGTGCTTACATACAGTAAAGTCAGGATACTTCTTTATTTTATTATGACACTGTTATATGTGAATTACGTCTACATATCGTGTGATGGTCGGTAACTATCGCCTCTGAATTCACTAATTTTACTTTGAAATACGTAGTGTTGCAGGGGAGGGGTGGAGGATAAATGCAAAATTAACGTTTGGTGTTATCATTATCAACAAGAGGGGCAAACTCATATATATATATATATATATATATATATATATATATATATATATATATATATATATATATATATATATATATATATATATATATATATTCCTATGAGTCCACGGGGAAAATGAAACACGAAAAGTTCCCAAGTGCACTTTCGTGGACTCATAGGAATATCTTGGTCACGCGCAAAATTGTGATTTTTCCAATATATATATATATATATATATATATATATATATATATATATATATATATATATATATATATATATATATGTATATATATTCCTATGAGTCCATGGGGAAAATGAAACACGATAAGTTTCCAAGTGCACTTTCGTGTGATAATCACATCATCAGGGGAGACACAAGAGAGAAATATAACAGTCAGTTGATATACATCGAAGAGACGAAGCTAGGACGCCATTTGGTAAACAAGTGATTGTCCAAAACATGTTTTGGACAATCCTCTGTTCAGTCCTCTGTTCTTAACGCTAACTCGCTAACGCGGGAAATGGCGAATGTTTAAAAGAAACATTTGTTCATGTTCTTTCTGAACAATATGCTTTCATGGTCTCCGCAGGTACACTCAGGTGAGAATCAATTACCTCCCCGTCGAGGCATAACATATGGCTATTGCATCAGACTTATCGTGCATTCTGATCCCATTATGTGAGGGAATTACAAAGAAACTGAGACTCTTGAATTCCATCATGGGTCACTGTGTTATTCCTGCGTCGTACCTACAGACTCGAACATACTAGTACGGTCGGAGTTTTCGTCTTGGGAGATTTTCAAACAAGTTTTGTGGGTCATGAGGTTAAGGTACACTTCAGTGTGTGGGTGTGACCCGTTGTCGACCATCAGTACAACCCCAAGCACAACCTGGAGGTTGTGATAAGGGCCATCTGTCTATATATAGCATGTGAGAGATTATGTTCGCTGGTGATGATGTTAATAAGGCAGTAACGGCCGCCATTATCGACTTCCAAAGTCAACTTGGGCTGTGATCTGGGCAGAGACTTTGGGGAAAGTTAGGGACAATGATGTCGAAGTGGTTGATTTCCCATGGGGCAAGATAGTGCGTCTGCTGGCTCGCATGGTAGGTAGGGGTGGTGAGTACCGTACCTTCTGAGACCGAAAGCAGTTGTATCAACCCTTGTGAACGGATGGGGGGTTCGTCCCTTCTGAGGTGGAGGTCTGGATGGCTTCTCTCCATGAATTTGGGATGTGTTGGCCTAAGCATTCGGATTCCAATAAAGAGATTGATTTCAGGTATTGTATCTCTGATGATTGGAGGAAGACCGAGTTCGGTCCTCGTGTGTAGAAGGTTTAGGTGTTCAGGAACAGGCAAGAATAATTCTCAGTCGCTTCACTTTGAATTGTCTCGAGGTATCCATCTCTAAGGCCCTTCAGCCAGCAGAAGCGCAAGATGGACACACGTAATGCACATCATGATAACAATTCTGACATTTGTCAAGTATTGTGTGACAAGCCTTGACTGTTCACACGTGTCTCATCCATGGTTGAGTGTAGTATTACAGACTTAAGGTGTTCATCATAATGTGGTCAACGTGACTTCACTCATGGTCCTCAGTCGTCTTTTACATTGGACTCGTGATTGTCTACCACCTGGGCCACATGCAGAGTGAGAGTGTATGTGGAGTTGGAATTCACTTTAACACCTGAAGAAAGTGTTAAAGATTTTGTGATTGGTGGATGTAGCTTACGTTGACGGCCTTTAATGATCCCTGGCAGTTGATAGGCCTGAAGCTCAAACAACCAACCTGGATTGGTTGCATAGGAGAAGTGTCCCTCACAGCATTCCCAGCCCTGGTCACCTGGACGACGGAGTCCCAGAATCGTCCCTCACTGGCCTCACACCTCCAGGGTGCTCGGGATTCCCTTCCTTCTTCCCTTCGCCATCGCCTGACAGTCCTGGAACTGGTGACTTGGCCCTTCTACCGGCCCAGCAGCGCCGGACGTGTGTGTGTGTGTGTGTGTGGTTTGGTGAAAAGAGAAGAAGTAGTGAAAGCCATGCATAAGATGAAATGTGGCAAGGCAGCTGGGCTGGAATGGTGTTTGTGTGGGGCACTACCATAACCCCACTTCTGGTTGTCTCCGGCAGCGTGAATTGCTCCTGTGGGACCCACGACCTCAGTACGTGGGAGGGGATGCGGGAGGGCCAGCCTCCCTCACAACTCCCTCCTGCCGTACTATCAGGTTCTGACTGATTTGCATGACATTATACCCCACACAGTCGCAGAATGGGGTTTGGCCCCATATTATAATCCCAGGAGGATGGGTGGAAAGGGGGGATTATATCCCAAGCCATGCCTACTCAGACCCCCCTTCCCCTATCACCAAGGTTGGAAGGAGGAGACGCCCCCATTCCCAAGGTTGGAAGAAGGAGACGCCCCCATTCCCAAGGTGGGAGGAAGGAGACGCCCCCATTCCCAAGGTGGGAAGGAGGAGACGCCCCCATTCCCAAGGTGGGAAGGAGGAGACTCCCCCATTCCCAAGGTGGGAAGGAGGAGACGCCCCCATTCCCAGGTGGGAGGAAGGAGACCCCTCCCCCACCCAGCCTTCCCTCATCTATACCCTGTATCCCGACACCATCACACCGTAATTTAAATTCCCGTTTTCAATTCCACTTGTGACCCATGTTTTTTGTTATAGGTTTTACCCAGAGGATAAAGATACACTCTAGAATGATACTCTCTCCTGAGGAGTTAGATATTACTGAAAACATACACGCTTATCCATATATATATATAAAATGTGTGTGTGTGTGTGTGTGTGTGTGTGTGTGTGTGTGTGTGTGTGTGTGTTTGCTTCATACCTTCCTGTATGTACTGAATGCTAGATATAAGATCTTATTGTTGGTGTTATATGTGTAATGATATATAGCTCCGTATCTATTTGTTATTACCGTATACATGTATGATCATTTATCACTGAATATCACATTTATTTCTCTTTCTCTCTCTTTACAGGTAAGTGTTCAAGCGGTGTTGCCAGTCGCCCAGGTGTACGTACGTAAGTGGTTGTTGGGTTGTCATTAGAGAGAGAGAGAGAGAGAGAGAGAGAGAGAGAGAGAGAGAGAGAGAGAGAGAGAGATTACCATACCTGCAGAATATTGATCTTGGAGAGACTCTGATGAGGCCGACAGATGAGAAGTTAATTGCCAGGCCATCAGGGAAAGGAGAGTCTGAACTAATTACAATCTAATCTCCGTAATCATGTGATTTGTGGGTTGGCCCACCCTAATGAACACACACACACACACACACACACACACACACACACACACACACACACACACACATAGGCTTACTTACACGTACTCACGCTCACACGGACGCACACACGTCTGGCCACCGCACTTAAAGAAGCACAAAGACATGATTGTGAAAGTACAGTGAAGAGGAACTAAGATGGTGTCTGAATTAAGAGAAATGAACTGGAACGAATCTGGACTAAATATTGAAACGTCCAGGTTTGGTGGTAAGGTTGTGGATGCTCGTTATAAACTGGCCAAGTGGGACAGTGAACGCTGGCAGTTTACAGAAGGTTAGGTTAGAAGGCAACTTGGCGGTGTAGACAGGGGGCCGACCCCACCAGTGTACAGCTCTCTCCCTCGTACTGTGCAGTGAGGTGCTTAGACACACACCCGACCGTGGCTGAGCCAGTGTTCATTCAGTTATCTTGTTCATATCGTCCAGTGTTCGTACGTTTCACGCCACAACCGCCACCTCCCTGTAGTTAATTACGTTCTGTCGATCCTTCTAATTATCCATAACATAATTCATCAATGCGTCTGTCTCTTCATCTTCCCGTCCATCTATCATTGCGTCCATTCTTTTGTCCGTCCACTAATCCGTCCATATCATCCATACACTCATCCGTCTTTTCCTCACTCGCTGTCCATTCTTTTTTAAACCATCTATCCGTCCATTAGTCCATTCATCTGTCTCTCTACCCGTCCATCCGTGCATCCAGCGATTTGGCCGTCCATTCATCTGTCCAACTGTCCGTTTGTAGCTCTTCGTCTGCGTTCTGTGCACCCAGGCGTTCGTCCTCGCGAGCTGCACCTGGATGCTGTTGGACCTGTGCATGTGTGGGGAGCTTAGGAAGCCTCCCCTCCCCCCCCTCATTCCCCTCAGATACGCCCAGGAACCCCCCCCTCAATCCCTGAAGTGCGCCCAGCAGTACACCCAGTGAACCTCTCTCTCTCTCTCTCTCTCTCTCTCTCTCTCTCTCTCTCTCTCTCTCTCTCTCTCTCTCTCTCTCTCTCTCTCTCTCATGTACCTCACTGGTTTAGTCTCTACTCTTGAGAGTTAGGAAGTCGTGTGCTTCCTCCTCCTCCTCCTCCTCCTCCTCGCGGGTGTTGGCATCCCGACTGAGGTACGACCTACTGGGGTCGTTGTGTGATGGACCCTTAGAACGACCTACCACCACCAGGGTACCCCAGGGTGTGAGTGACACCCTGGGGTACGTCGTACCTCCTGGGGTCGTTGTGTGGTGAACCTTTAAAGAACGACCTACCACCAGCAGGGTACCCCAGGGTGTGAGTGACACCCTGGGGTACGACCTCCTGGGGTCGTTGTGTGGTGAACCTTTAAAGAACGACCCCCCACCACCAGGGTAGCACACGGTGTGAGTGACACCCTGGGGTACGACCTCCTGGGATCGTTGTGTGGTCGACATTTAAAGAACGACCCCCACCACCAGGGTAGCACGTGGTGAGGCACCCTTGGGTACGACCTCCTGGGGTCGTTGTGTGGTGGACCTCTAAAGAACGACCACCACCACTACGCCAACACATACTTGACACCCACAATATATTGGTGGGGACACGCCTCCTATAATTCATAAGTTGCGCCGACACAAATAAATGGTCCGGGGTTCTCCCACTTACAGATCTTGACGTCCCTGGCTCAGGATTTCCTGGAATGGCGTCCGCTCCGTCCGTTCCAGGATCTTTCCCTCCCTCCCTCCCTCCCTCCCTCCCTCCCTCACTTTCCCAGGCCAAGTGAGGTTCCCACACCTCCTCTTTCCCTCCTTTCCCTCGGTGGCCTTCCCAAGGAAAGTGGTCTCTGAGGCGACTGCTGGGGTCTTTCCTTCCTCCTCCTCCTCCGAGCATTCCACAGCGTCCTTCCCCAGGGACCTTCCCTCCCTTGCAGAGAGGGTCCTCTCCTGAAGATGATGTCGACGAGGGTTTTTTTTTTTTTTTTATCGCGAACGTTCCCACGTTTCTTATCAACGCTGCCGTAGCTCTTGTCCCCTAAAACGTTTTCCATAAGTTCCTCCTGCATTTTTTTTTTTTTTTAAGGGGGGAAACGTATCTTCAAGGAAACGTTCTCATTGATATCTTCCCTGTCAATCCAGATAACGTTGAGACTAAAACGTTCCGACGTTTACATATCCTAAGAACGTTTCCACGAGACAAGAACGTTTCAACGTGTCCTTCTGAATGATACTCCAACGTCTCCGTGTCCGTAACGTTTCACGGGTCCTCCTCAGGAACGTTCCCACGTACTGTGGTCAGGAAGGCCTACCACGTGCCCTGATCCCTCCCACGTTCACGCCCAGCAAACGTTCCTTCAGTGGCCTGACCCACATCCCTCGTACGTTCCTCCTCGACTACCTTCGCCTTCTTCTGTAAACCTTTAGGATCTTCCTCCTCCTCTCCCTCTTCCTCCTCCTCTTCTTCCTCTGCCTCCTCCTCCTCCTCCTCCTCCTGCTTCTCTTCCTCTGCCTCCTCCTCTCCCTCTTCCTCCCCCTCTCCTTCCTCTGCTTTCTCTTCTTTCTCCTCCTCCTCCTCCTCCTCCTCCTCCTCCTCTTCTTCTTCTTCTTCTTCTTCTTCTTCTTCTTCTTCTTCTTCTTCTTCTTCTTCTGCCTTCTCCTCCTCCTGTTTTTCTTCCTTTCCCTCTTCCTCCTTCTCTTCTTCCTCTGCGTTCTCTTCTTCCTCATCCTCCTCTTCTTCCTCTGCCTCCTCCTCCTCCTGCTTCTCTTCCTCTGCCTCCTCCTCTCCTTCTTCCTCCTCCTCCTCTTCCTCTGCTTTCTCTTCTTCCTCCTCCTCCTCCTCCTCCTCCTCCTCCTCCTCCTCCTCCTCCTCCTCCTCTTCTTCCTTTCATCATCACTTGCTCTCGTTATGATGTATATTCCAGGCAGGTCCTTCCCCCGCAGCTTTCTTACATAACCCTGTGCACGGCCACTCTCCCGCCAGCCATCCTTCCGGATTGCCCCCCCGAGTGTGTCCTGAGGGATGTGACAACTCGGCCCCAGGGAGGGGAGGGCACGGAGTGAGGGAGGGAGGTCTCCTTCTCCCCTCTGGGACAGGACCTGAGGGGTGGAGGGGGAGGGGAAGGCACAGAGTGAGGGAGGGAGGTCTCCTTCTCCCCTCTGGGACAGGACCTGAGGGGTGGAGGTGGGGGGGAGGAGGAAGGATGAGGAGGAGGAGGTAAGGTATTAAAGAAGCCAAGAGGAAGTTATGCTCGTCGACTTGGGACGATCAACTGCTCTCAAGAGTAGGAGGTGCGGAGAGAGAGAGAGAGAGAGAGAGAGAGAGAGAGAGAGAGAGAGAGAGAGAGAGAGAGAGAGTTGTGCATGGCCTCTTACAGTTACCTGCAATACCTTCAGATGATCCAAGATTTTTATTATTTTTTTTCCTTTTCTTCAACCTAACTGCATGTTACGTCTACAATACATACATGACTACATGCATACACGGATGAGTCTGTCTGTGTACGTAGAGGTCAGGGTTATATAGCCTATAAGTCTCTCTCTCTCTCTCTCTCTCTCTCTCTCTCTCTCTCTCTCTCTCTCTCTCTCTCTCTCTCTCTCTCTCTCTCTCTCTCTCTCTCTCTCTCTCTCTTTATCAACTCTGACTCCAGTACCACGAGAAATGTCATTGAATCTTCTATTATTGAATACACAGATAATTATAATCATAATATTAGTGATGGTGTATACAAATTGGATAACTTTATTGTTGATAGAATTTGTAAACAATTCCCCTTCTGGTCCACATAATAAGTTTATGATACGCTCGTTGTCTGTCTTGGGCAATCACGTCTTTACCAAATGGCGTCCTAGCTACGTCTGTTCGTTGTAATATCAACTGACTTATATTTCTTTCTTATATCTCCCCTGATGATGTGATTATTACACGAAAGTGCACTTGGGAACTTATCGTGTTTCATTTTCCCCGTGGACTCATAGGAATATATATATATATATATATATATATATATATATATATATATATATATATATATATATATATATATATATATATTCTTTTCTTTCATACTATTCGCCGTTTCCCGCGTTAGTGAGGTAGCGTTAAGAACAGAGGACTGGGCCTTTGAGGAAGTATCCTCACCTGGCCCCCTTCTCCACAGAAAACATTGGTGTCTGGGTCATGCTCACACACCTCGAGCTCAGTTGACCGACCCCTGGCGGAGCATGTGTGTACGTAGACCCACAGATAAGCCATATCATCACCTGTGTTCAAGGCTGCCTGTGGTAATTCACACAATCCCACGGCGGCTTCACAAGTCACTGAAGCCGTCCACGAACTTGTTTATATCTTGCTTTCAGTGCGAGCCTTGATCTTGCTTAGGGTCTCACCATGCACGAGAGGCCCGCTTGCTTGCTTGCTTGCTCCATGCGAGGCTCACAATTCGTTCCGTTCGCTGCTGCTCCAGTTTTGGTGACTAGAATGTGTGGGTTTTTTCTCTCTCTCTCCTTTATCTGCGTAGTAGATGGTTAATGGCATTGTGCTGCAGCGGGGTAATGGCATTGTACTGCAGCGGGTTAATGGCAGTGTACTGCAGCGGGTTAATGGCATCGTACTGCAGCGGGTTAATGGCATTGTACTGTAGCGGGGTAATGGCATTGTACTGTAGCGGGGTAATGGCATTGTACTGCAGCGGGTTAATGGCATTGTACTGTAGCTGGTTAATGGCATTGTACTGCAGCGGGTTAATGGCATTGTACTGCATCGGGTTAGTGGCATTGTACTGCAGCGGGTTAATGGCATTGTGCTGCAGCGGGTTAATGGCATTGTACTGCAGCGGGTTAATGGCATAGTGCTGCAGCGGGTTAATGGCATTGTACTGCAGCGGGTTAATGGCATTGTGCTGCAGCGGGTTAATGGCATTGTACTGCAGCGGGTTAATGGCATTGTGCTGCAGCGGGTTAATGGCATCGTACTGCAGCGTGTTAATGGCATTGTACTGCAGCGGGTTAATGGCATTGTACTGCAGCGGGTTAATGGCATTGTGCTGCAGCGGGTTAATGGCATCGCACTGCAGCGGGTTAATAGCATTGTACTGCAGCGGGTTAATGGCATTGTACTGCAGCGGGTTAATGGCATTGTGCTGAAGCGGGTTAATGGCATCGTACTGCAGCGGGTTAATGGCATCATACTGAAGCGGGTTAATGGCATTGTACTGCAGCGGGTTAATGGCATTGTACTGCAGCGGGTTAATGGCATCGTACCGGAGCAGGTTATGAACCCTCTAGAGTACAACGGTGCGACGCCTGAGTTCGTCCCTTGAACACGACGATACGACGACTGGGCAACGTCTCGGTACGTCGCACCAAGCACGACCTTGCGTGCCCTTGAAACACGACCTGGTCGACCCTTGGGTACGATGGTCTGGCCTCTTACCTGACCTGACCTGACCTGACCGTCATCTGTTTACGCACCTGCCTCTCTACCTCCTGAAGGTACATTTGCACAGTAGACATAGATACCAGTGGGACACACAGTAGACATAGATACCAGTGGGACACACAGTAGACATAGATACCAGTGGGACACACAGTAGACTTAGATACCAGTGGGACACACAGTAGACATAGATACCACTGAGATACACAGTAGACATAGATACCAGTGGGACACACAGTAGACATAGATACCAGTGGGACACACAGTAGACATAGATACCACTGAGATACACAGTAGACATAGATACCAGTGGGACACACAGTAGACATAGATACCAGTGGGACACACAGTAGACATAGATACCACTGAGATACACAGTAGACATAGATACCAATGAGATACACAGTAGACATAGATACAAGTGAGATACAGAGTAGACATAGATACCAGTGGGATACAATAGACATAGATACCAGTGAGTTACACAGTAGACATAGATACCAGTGAGACACACAGTAGACATAGATACCAATGAGATACACAGTAGACATAGATACCAATGAGATACACAGTAGACATAGATACCAGTGAGATACACAGTTTTCTATGGATTTCCCCCCACCCCCAGCCATCCGTTCTGTTCAACACTGCCACAAGAACCATCGTCCCAGCCCAGCGTTTCTAGTGTCAACAAACAGCGGGCAGTGATGGAGGCTGGACATTTCGTGATGGCTACTGCCACATTAACCTGCTTGAGCGCTAGTGTACAGGAAGTTGAACGAGAAAAAGAAGAAGACGGAAAGGCTGTGGGTAAAACCATGGCTGCTGGAAGAACATCCAGACGGGTCCGTTGTGATCTCGGGTGCCTCTCTCTCTCTCTCTCTCTCTCTCTCTCTCTCTCTCTCTCTCTCTCTCTCTCTCTCTCTCTCTCTTGGATGTTTGTTTACGTTCGAGGGTCAACTGAGGGTCTGAACATGATATCTTGCTGGATATATATAAATTATGATATATGTTTTACATGCTAGATACATATTTATACATTTTTAAAAACGCAATTTTTATAATGTAATTGTAGGAAGAAATGTAATACCGAATATGCATTAGGATGGTAATATTATCTACACTATTGTGATCTGTAGCCGATGGTTGCCCTGGGAATATCCGTTTCGCTGGCTCTCGCTTTCCCCACACGTTTCTGTGGCCGGCTCGAGGAGAACCAGAGAGATCTACGGGCCCGGGTGATTTCGATGAATAGTGTAAACACAACTTGACCCACCAGCTTACTTGTCCCTAACACCTTCGTCTCGACGTACTCTGTCTGAACCTCAGTCCGTCTGTCTCGTTCATGCCTGTCTCTCTCTGTCTGATTTCTTGTGTTTCAACCCACCTGTATGAAGGTCGGGGTTTTTTTATTTTTTTGTCCTTCTCTCTGTCTCTGTGGTTGTCTCTTTTCCTGTCTTTCTCATTGTCAATTTTTTTCCTCCACACTTTTTTTTTGTTTAGAATTCTCTCTCTCTCTCTCTCTCTCTCTCTCTCTCTCTCTCTCTCTCTCTCTCTCTCTCTCTCTCTCTCTCTCTCTCTCTCTCTCTCTGTGTGTGTGTGTGTGTGTGTGTGTGTGTGTGTGTGTGTTAGTACCGTAATTCCCAGTCTGTTTTGAGAATGCAGCTCGCCTTTCTTTTTTTTTTTTAGACATTAAATCCCGAAGAGAAAGAGACTTTTGGCATTTATGGAGTGTTGGGGTAGTTGTAGAGATGGGTATCAGTACAATGCTATAAAAAAAGAAATGGCTACATAGAATTACTTTTACGTAACGTAAAAAAAATGCGAGACGAATTGAATTGTCAAAAGTGATTGGCATCTTGAGTACCCGTGATTGGTATGCAGATCTGCAGCGTCGTATATGTTCAGAGGCGGTGTTCATTATCATGAGCGTCTGTTGTGATTGGATGAGCGTTTGTTGTGATTGGATGAGCGTTTGTTGTGATTGGATGAGTGTTTGTTGTGATTGGATGAGTGTTTGTTGTGATTGGATGAGCGTTTGTTGTGATTGGATGAGCGTTTGTTGTGATTGGATGAGCGTTTGTTGTGATTGGATGAGTGTTTGTTGTGATTGGATGAGCGTTTGTTGTGATTGGAAGAGCGTTTGTTGTGATTGGATGAGCGTTTGTGATTGGAAGAGCGTTTGTTGTGATTGGATGAGCGTTTGTTGTGATTGGATGAGTGTTTGTTGTGATTGGATGAGCGTTTGTTGTGATTGGATGTTTGTTGTGATTGGATGAGCGTTTGTTGTGATTGGATGAGTGTTTGTTGTGATTGGATGAGTGTTTGTTGTGATTGGATGAGCGTTTGCTGTGATTGGATGAGCGTTTGTTGTGATTGGATGAGCGTTTGTTGTGATTGGATGAGTGTTTGTTGTGATTGGATGAGCGTTTGTTGTGATTGGATGAGTTTGTTGTGATTAAATGAGCGTTTGTTGTGATTGGATGAGTGTTTGTTGTGATTGGATGAGTGTTTGTTGTGATTGGATGAGCGTTTGTTGTGATTGGATGAGTGTTTGTTGTGACTGGATGAGCGTTAATTGTGATTGGATGAGCGTTTGTTGTGATTGGATGAGTGTTTGTTGTGATTGGATGAGTGTTTGTTGTGATTGGATGAGCGTTTGTTGTGATTGGATGAGTGTTTGTTGTGATTGGATGAGCGTTTGTTGTGATTGGATGAGCGTTTGTTGTGATTGGATGAGTGTTTGTTGTGATTGGATGAGCGTTTGTTGTGATTGGATGAGCGTTTGTTGTGATTGGATGAGCGTTTGTTGTGATTGGATGAGTGTTTGTTGTGATTGGATGAGCGTTTGTTGTGATTGGATGAGTGTTTGTTGTGATTGGATGAGCGTTTGTTGTGATTGGATGAGCGTTTGTTGTGATTGGATGAGTGTTTTTTTGTGATTGGATGAGTGTTTGTTGTGATTGGATGAGCGTTTGTTGTGATTGGATGAGCGTTTGTTGTGATTGAATGAGTGTTTGTTGTGATTGGATGAGCGTTTGTTGTGATTGGATGAGCGTTTGTTGTGATTGGATGAGCGTTTGTTGTGATTGGATGAGTGTTTGTTGTGATTGGATGAGTGTTTGTTGTGATTGGATGAGCGTTTGTTGTGATTGGATGAGCGTTTGTTGTGATTGGATGAGTGTTTGTTGTGATTGGATGAGTGTTTGTTGTGATTGGATGAGCGTTTGTTGTGATTGGATGAGCGTTTGTTGTGATTAGATGAGTGTTTGTTGTGATTGGATGAGTGTTTGTTGTGATTGGATGAGTGTTTGTTGTGATTGGATGAGCGTTTGTTGTGATTGGATGAGCGTTTGTTGTGATTGGATGAGTGTTTGTTGTGATTGGATGAGCGTTTGTTGTGATTGGATGAGTGTTTGTTGTGATTGGATGAGCGTTTGTTGTGATTGGATGAGCGTTTGTTGTGATTGGATGAGCGTTTGTTGTGATTGGATGAGCGTTTGTTGTGATTGGATGAGCGTTTGTTGTGATTGGATGAGTGTTTGTTGTGATTGGATGAGTGTTTTTTTGTGATTGGATGAGCGTTTGTTGTGATTGGATGAGTGTTTTTTTGTGATTGGATGAGTGTTTGTTGTGATTGGATGAGTGTTTTTTTGTGATTGGATGAGTGTTTGTTGTGATTGGATGAGTGTTTGTTGTGATTGGATGAGTGTTTTTTTGTGATTGGATGAGTGTTTGTTGTGATTGGATGAGTGTTTGTTGTGATTGGATGAGTGTTTTTTTGTGATTGGATGAGTGTTTGTTGTGATTGGATGAGTGTTTGTTGTGATTGGATGAGTGTTTTTTTGTGATTGGATGACGGCTGATCACCGTGTCGAGGACAGTCTTGAGAGTCATTCACTCGTGAGGGTGTTGGAGAACCCAGGTCCAGGTGGTGATGATGATGGAGAACCCAGGTTCAGGTGGTGAGTGTTGGAGAACCCAGGTCCAGGTGGTGGTGATGATGATGGAGAACCCAGGTTCAGGTGGTGAGTGTTGGAGAACCCAGGTCCAGGTGGTGATGATGATGGAGAACTCAGGTCCAGGTCGTGAGGGTGTTGGAGAACCCAGGTCCAGATGGTGATGATGTTGGAGAACCCAGGTTCAGGTGGTGAGTGTTGGAGAACCCAGGTCCAGGTGGTGAGGGTGTTGGAAACCCAGGTGGAGGGTGTTGGAGAACCCAGTTCTAGGTGGTGAGGGTGTTGGAGAACCCAGGTGGAGGGTGTTGGAGAACCCAGGTGGAGGTTGTTGGAGAACTCAGGTCGAGGGTGTTGGAGATGCCAGGTCTAGGTGGTGAGCGTGTTGGAGAACACAGGCCCAGGTGGTGAGAATGTTGGAGAACCTAGGTCCAGGTTGTGAGGGTGTTGAAGAACCCAGGTCCAGGTTGTAAGGGAGTTGGAGAACCTATGTCCAGGTGGTGATTGTGTTGGAGAACCCAGGTTCGGGTGGTGAGGGTGTGTGCTGGAGATGCCAGGGCTAGGTGGTGAGGGTGTTGGAGAACAGAAGTCCAGGTGGTGAGGGTGTTGGAGAGCCCAGGTGCAGGTGGTGAGGGTGTTGTAGAACACAGGTCCAGGTGGTGAGGGTGTTGGAAAACGCAGGTACAGGTGATGAGGGTGTTGGAGAGCCCAGGTGCAGGTGGTGAGTGTGTTGGAGAACCCAGGCCCAGGTAGTGAGGATGTTGGAGAACCCTGGTCCAGATGGTAAGGGTGTTGGAGAACCCAGGTCCAGGTTGTGAAGGTGTTAGAGAACCCAGGTCCAGGTGGTGAGCGTGTTGGAGAACCCAAGTCCAGGGGGTAAGGGTGTTGGAGAACACAGGTCCAGGTGGTGAGGGTGTTGGAGAACCTAGGTCCAGGTGGTGAGGTTGTTGGAGAACCCAGGTGCAGGTGGTGAGGGTGTTGGAGAACCCAAGTCCAGGTGGTAAGAGTGTTGGAGAACACAGGTCCAGGTGGTGAGGGTGTTGGAGAACCTAGGTCCAGGTGGTGAGGGTGTTGGAGAGCCCAGGTCCAGGTGGTGAGGGTGTTGGAGAACCCAGGTCCATGTAGTGAGGGTGTTGGAGAACCCAGGTCCAGGTGGTGAGGGTGTAGGAGAGCCCAGGTCCCGGTTGTGAAGGTGTTAGAGAACCCAGGTCCAGGTGGTGAGGGTGTTGGAGAGCCCAGGTCCAGGTGGTGAGGGTGTTGGAGAACCCAGGTCCAGGTGGTGAGGGTGTTGGATAGCCCAGGTCCAGGTGGTGAGGGTGTAGGAGAGCCCAGGTCCAGGTTGTGAAGGTGTTGGAGAGCCCAGGTGCAGGTGGTGAGGGTGTTGGAGAACCCAGGTCCATGTAGTGAGGGTGTTGGAGAGCCCAGGTCCAGGTGGTGAGGGTGTAGGAGAGCCCAGGTCCCGGTTGTGAAGGTGTTAGAGAACCCAGGTCCAGGTGGTGAGGGTGTTGGAGAGCCCAGGTCCAGGTGGTGAGGGTGTTGGAGAACCCAGGTGCAGGTGGTGAGGGTGTTGGAGAACCCAAGTCCAGGTGGTGAGGGTGTTGGAGAGCCCAGGTCCAGGTGGTGAGGGTGTTGGAGAACCCAAGTCCAGGTGGTGAGGGTGTTGGAGAGCCCAGGTGCAGGTGGTGAGGGCGTTGGAGAACCCAGGTCCAGGTGGTGAGGGTGTTGGAGAACCCAGGTCCATGTAGTGAGGGTGTTGGAGAACCCAGGTGCAGGTGGTGAGGGTGTTGGAGAGCCCAGGTGCAGGTGGTGATGGTGTTGGAGAGCCCAGGATCAGGTGGTGAGGGTGTTGGAGAACCCAGGTGCAGGTGGTGAGGGTGTTGGAGACCCCAGGTGCAGGTGGTAAGGGTGTTGGAGAGCCTAGGTCCATGTAGTGAGGGTATTGGAGAACCTAGGTCCATGTAGTGAGGGTGTTGGAGAACCCATGTCTAGGTAGAGGGTGTTGGAGAACCCAGGTCCAGGTGGTGACGGTGTTGGAGAACCTAGATCCATGTAGTGAGGGTGATGGAGAACCCAGGTCCAGGTGGTAAGGGTGTTGGAGAGCCCAGGTGCAGGTGGTGAGGGTGTTGGAGAGCCCAGGTGCAGGTATGGATGGAGGAGGAGATGCAGATCTAGTGTGACTCTTGTTCCAGGTGGCTGGAGTGGAAGTTATTGAACGTCGTTTATGACTGTTGACAAGGGGGACGGACGGGCCCTGGGACGCCAGGGATCACTGGTGGACTGTTGACTGAGGGGACCGGCTGGTGGAGTGTTGACTGAGGGGACCGGGTGGTGGAGTGTTGACTGAGGGGACCAGGTGGTGGAGTGTTGACTGAGGGGACCGGGTGGTGGAGTGTTGACTGAGGGGACCGGGTGGTGGAGTGTTCACTGAGGGGACCAGGTGGTGGAGTGTTGACTGAGGGGACCGGATGGTGGAGTTTTGACTGAGGGGACCAGGTGGTGGAGTGTTGACTGAGGGGACCGGCTGGTGGAGTGTTGACTGAGGGGACCAGGTGGTGGAGTGTTGACTGAGGGGACCGGCTGGTGGAGTGTTGACTGAGGGGACCGGGTGGTGGAGTGTTGACTGAGGGGACCAGGTGGTGGACTGTTGACTGAGGGGACCGGGTTGTGGAGTGTTGACTGAGGGGACCAGGTGGTAGAGTGTTGACTGAGGGGACCGGGTGGTGGACTGTTGACTGAGGGGACCGGCTGCTGGAGTGTTGACTGAGGGGACCGGGTGGTGAAGTGTTGACTGAGGGTACCGGGTTGTGGAGTGTTGACTGAGGGGACCAGGTGGTGGAGTGTTGACTGAGGGGACCAGGTGGTGGAGTGTTGACTGTGGGGACCGGGTGGTGGAGTGTTGACTGAGGGGACCGGGTGGTGGAGTGTTGACTGAGGGGACCGGGTGGTGGAGTGTTGACTGAGGGGACCGGGTGGTGGAGTGTTGACTGAGGGGACCGGGTGGTGGAGTTTTGATGAGGGGACCAGGTGGTGGAGTGTTGACTGAGGGGACCGGGTGGTGGAGTGTTGACTGAGGGGACCGGGTGGTGGAGTGTTGACTGAGGGGACCAGGTGGTGGAGTGTTGACTGAGGGGACCGGGTGGTGGAGTGTTGACTGAGGGGACCTGGTTGTGGAGTGTTGACTGAGGGGACCGGGTGGTGGAGTGTTGACTGAGGGGACCGGGTGGTGGAGTGTTGACTGAGGGGACCAGGTGGTGGAGTGTTGACTGAGGGGACCAGGTGATGGAGTGTTGACTGAGGGGACCGGGTTGTGGAGTGTTGACTGAGGGGACCAGGTGGTGGAGTGTTGACTGAGGGGACCAGGTGGTGGAGTGTTGACTGAGGGGACCAGGTGGTGGGGTGTTGACTGAGGGGACCGGGTGGTGGAGTGTTGACTGAGTGGATAGGGTGGTGGAGTGTTGACTGAGGGGACCGGGTGGTGGAGTGTTGACTGAGGGGACCGGGTGGTGGAGTGTTGACTGAGGGGACCGGGTGGTGGAGTGTTGACTAAGGGGACCAGGTGGTGGAGTGTTGACTGAGGGGACCAGGTGGTGGAGTGTTGACTGAGGGGACCAGGTGGTGGAGTGTTGACTGAGGGGACCGGGTGGTGGAGTGTTGACTGAGGGGACCAGGTGGTGGAGTGTTGACTGAGGGGACCGAGTGGTGGGGTGTTGACTGAGGGGACCTGGTTGTGGAGTGTTGACTGAGGGGACTGGGTGGTGGTGTTGACTGAGGGGGCTGGGTGATGGAGTGTTGACTGAGGGAACCGGATTATGGAGCGTTGACTGAGGGGACCTGGCTGTGGCGTATTGACTGAGGGGACCGGGTTGTGGAGTGTTGACTGAGGGGACCGGGTGGTGGAGTGTTGACTGAGGGGACCGGGTGGTGGAGTGTTGACTGAGGGGACCGGGTTGTAGAGTGTTGACTAAGGGGACCTGGCTGTGGCGTATTGACTGAGGGGACCGGGTTGTGGAGTGTTGACTGAGGGGACCGGGTGGTGGAGTGTTGACTGAGGGGACCGGGTGGTGGAGTGTTGACTGAGGGGACCGGGTTTCCGGAGCTGGAGACCTTGACTAGGGTTTGTCATAGTGTTCTGTGGAGTTCGATGACTCGGTGATGGTTCAGGGAAACAGACGAAGACATGGAGGTTTTTTTGAAAGAGAACCCCGGGCTCCAGCTAGATGAATTGGAGGCCCGGTTCTAAAGTGGGTAAGAGGATTTTCATGGGTGGGGAAGTTGTGGCATGAAGTAACGAGCAGTTGGGGGGTGTTTTGGATTACCCACAGTGGAAGATACATTAAAAAGGGAAGCAGTGGACATGAGGACGAGTAGATGGTGAAAGGCACCCGTAGAAGGTGGAGGCGTAGAGGGGCCTGGGGGACAGCTCTGATATCACCTGTTTTGATAAAAGAAACGGAAGGAGAAAAAGAAGTTGTGGCTCACACATACCAAGCCCGAGTGGGTATATAATGTCGCGAGTGAGGTAAGTGTGCCGGGATAGGATAATGAAGATGCGCGTCGCGCTGTGTCGTGTGATGTCAGGTTCTGGGTGCGGACGGGCCCCCCGTAGCGTTGCTCTCGTGCAGGGAACTGAACCTGCCACGACGCCTTGGATCAGGTCGTTCACCCGACGGGGGGCAAAAGAGTATGACGCCAGAGAAGAAAAACCCTAGAAGGACACAAAAATGGCTTGGCGATGGCAGTGGGTGGCGAGAACCTGGGTACACGTCCGTGGAAGCCAGGGAACAGAGGGACTTGAACAGTGTGTGTGTGTGTGTGTGTGTGTGACGCAAGGGTTATCTGCTGGAGGCCAGTAATCTCGCTAAATGGGTGAGAGAGAGAGAGAGAGAAAGAGAGAGAGAGAGAGAGAGAGAGAGAGAGAGAGAGAGAGAGAGAGAGAGAGAGAGAGAGAGAGAGAGAGAGAGAGAGAGGTGAGGCAGCAGAGCATAGTAGCGCAGAGAGCTGGGGGAGTGAGTACACCTCACCCACACAACGCTGACTAAATATCTTCACGTTATTTTCTCGTGTGATTAAATATCTTGATATCATTTTCTCGTTTCATGAAATATCTTGACGATATTGTCTCGTTTGACCAAATATCTTGGCATTATTTCTCGTTTGACTAAATATCTTGACGTTATTTTCTCGTTTGACTAAATATCTTGGCATTTTTTCTCGTTTGACCAAATATCTTGACGTTATTTTCTCGTTTGACTAAATATCTTGGCATTATTTCTCGTTTGACTAAATATCTTGACGTTATTTTCTCGTTTGACCAAATATCTTGGCATTATTTCTCGTTTACTCAATATCTCGGCGTTGTATTTTCGTCTGACTCAATATCTTTGACGCTATTTCTCGTTTGACTAAATATCTTTGACGTTATTTGCTCGTTTCTGTATTGTGCTCATGGGACTTGAGCTGATCCAGCCCTGTGGGGCTAAGGGTTGGGATCCCAGTTATTGAGAATGTATCCACGTATGAGATGATGCCCTTGATCCAGCCCATGGCGACAGGGACGTAGTGGCTCACGGCAACAGACAGATGGGGGAGGGAATTGAAGGCTAACCCACAACGGTTTAAAGTCCTTTTAAGCACGCCTCTACGACCCTTGAGCACGACACTACAACACTACGACCCTTGAGCACGACACTACAACACTACGACCCTTGAACACGACTACGACGACCCTTGAACACGACACCACGACCCTTGAGCACGACCCCACGACCCGTGGGCACGACACTACGACCCTTGAGCACGACTCGACGACCTTTGAGCACGACGCTACGACCCTTGAGCACGACTCGACGACCCTTGAGCACGACACAACGACCCTTGAACACTACATTACGACCCTTGAACACTACACTACGACCCTTGGGCACGACTCGACGACCCTTGAGCACGACACTACGACCCTTAAGCACGACTCTACGACCCTTGAACACGACTCTACTACCCTTGAGCACGACACCACGACCCTTTACCACGACTCAACGACCCATAAGCACGACACAACGACCCTCGAGCATGACGTAATACGGCCCTTGGGTACGACGGTACGACCTTGGAACGAGCCGTTACTAAGTCCCCTTGGAAACAACCCACCCAGATTAAGGTGTCCCGTTAACTGTAAACCCTCACAGTGAAGTTGGTATTAGTTTCATGTATTTTATTTATTCATTTTGCTTTGTCGCTGTCTCCCGCGTTTGCGAGGTAGCGCAAGGAAACAGACGAAAGAAATGGCCCAACCCACCCCCATACACATGTATATACACACACGTCCACACACGCTAATATACATACCTATACATCTCAATGTACATATATATATATATACACACAGACATATACATATATACACATGTACATAATTCATACTGTCTGCCTTTATTCATACCCATCGCTATATAAATATCATATCCTTTTTATTCATCTATCCTCACAATGCAGCTGGTGTTATATTTATATTTCTTATTATTTTGTTTCATTCATTTACTACGACTGGTACATACATGGATCGTGCATTTCAAAATCCTTGAGTCGGAGATATATCGTCCAGATGTATAGGCTCGATGTTGGCCTTTGACATTTTACCATACGTTGCCATAACGCACTCCGTCATATTCCTTTAATATGGGACAGTATCTCAATAAAACAATGTCTTAAACCATTTCTACCGTAAACCTTAATGATAAACGTTCGTAACTGTATAGGAAAACCCGCCAGTTTGCTATGTGCTGGAATAAACAGAGTAATGGTGTGGGGGAAGCATGAATAGACACAATTGATAATTTGCTTTGAGTGGTCGTGCGTCTGGCAGCGCTGCTGCCCACGCTCCCTGTAATCAGGGGGAAGTTCTCTATTAAACACTGTCAGGCAGAGTGGGAAAGTTATTTTCAGTATTTGTTTTTTTCTTATTTGTGAATCTCCCCCAACCCCCCACACACCCTCCAACAGGCAGGGAGTACTATATTATAATCCTGCTGTACTGGAAAGGGTAAATGATTAATTGATAGTTATTGCATATCTATTGTCCTTTACGTATATATATATATATATATATATATATATATATATATATATATCTGTTTCCCATTTTAGAAAGTTAAAAAAAAGAGGGTGGTGAGAGTAAGTGAGCTTGGGAAGGAGACTTGTGTGAGGAAGTACCAGGAGAGACTGAGTACAGAATGGAAAAAGGTGAGAACAATGGAAGTAAGGGGAGTGGGGGAGGAATGGGATGTATTTAGGGAGTCAGTGATGGATTGCGCAAAAGATGCTTGTGGCATGAGAAGAGTGGGAGGTGGGTTGATTAGAAAGGGTAGTGAGTGGTGGGATGAAGAAGTAAGATTATTAGTGAAAGAGAAGAGAGAGGCATTTGGACGATTTTTGCAGGGGAAAAATGCAATTGAGTGGGAGATGTATAAAAGAAAGAGACAGGAGGTCAAGAGAAAGGTGCAAGAGGTGAAAAAGAGGGCAAATGAGAGTTGGGGTGAGAGAGTATCATTAAATTTTAGGGAGAATAAAAAGATGTTCTGGAAGGAGGTAAATAAAGTGCGTAAGACAAGGGAGCAAATGGGAACTTCAGTGAAGGGCGCAAATGGGGAGGTGATAACAAGTAGTGGTGATGTGAGAAGGAGATGGAGTGAGTATTTTGAAGGTTTGTTGAATGTGTTTGATGATAGAGTGGCAGATATAGGGTGTTTTGGTCGAGGTGGTGTGCAAAGTGAGAGGGTTAGGGAAAATGATTTGGTAAATAGAGAAGAGGTAGTAAAAGCTTTGCGTAAGATGAAAGCCAGCACGGCAGCAGGTTTGGATGGTATTGCAGTGGAATTTATTAAAAAAGGGGGTGACTGTATTGTTGACTGGTTGGTAAGGTTATTTAATGTATGTATGACTCATGGTGAGGTGCCTGAGGATTGGCGGAATGCATGCATAGTGCCATTGTACAAAGGCAAAGGGGATAAGAGTGAGTGCTCAAATTACAGAGGTATAAGTTTGTTGAGTATTCCTGGTAAATTATATGGGAGGATATTGATTGAGAGGGTGAAGGCATGTACAGAGCATCAGATTGGGGAAGAGCAGTGTGGTTTCAGAAGTGGTAGAGGATGTGTGGATCAAGTGTTTGCTTTGAAGAATGTATGTGAGAAATACTTAGAAAACAAATGGATTTGTATGTAGCATTTATGGATCTGGAGAAGGCATATGATAGAGTTGATAGAGATGCTCTGTGGAAGGTATTAAGAATATATGGTGTGGGAGGCAAGTTGTTAGAAGCAGTGAAAAGTTTTTATCGAGGATGTAAGGCATGTGTACGCGTAGGAAGAGAGGAAAGTGATTGGTTCTCAGTGAATGTAGGCTTGCGGCAGGGGTTGTATATGGTTGTTTAATTTGTTTATGGATGGGGTTGTTAGGGAGGTGAATGCAAGAGTTTTGGAAAGAGGGGCAAGTATGAAGTCTGTTGGGGATGAGAGAGCTTGGGAAGTGAGTCAGTTGTTGTTCGCTGATGATACAGCGCTGGTGGCTGATTCATGTGAGAAACTGCAGAAGCTGGTGACTGAGTTTGGTAAAGTGTGTGAAAGAAGAAAGTTAAGAGTAAATGTGAATAAGAGCAAGGTAATTAGGTACAGTAGGGTTGAGGGTCAAGTCAATTGGGAGGTAAGTTTGAATGGAGAAAACCTGGAGGAAGTAAAGTGTTTTAGATATGTGGGAGTGGATCTGGCAGCGGATGGAACCATGGAAGCGGAAGTGGATCATAGGGTGGGGGAGGGGGCGAAAATCCTGGGAGCCTTGAAGACTGTGTGGAAGTCGAGAACATTATCTCGGAAAGCAAAAATGGGTATGTTTGAAGGAATAGTGGTTCCAACAATGTTGTACGGTTGCGAGGCGTGGGCTATGGATAGAGTTGTGCGCCGGAGGATGGATGTGCTGGAAATGAGATGTTTGAGGACGATGTGTGGTGTGAGGTGGTTTGATCGAGTAAGTAACGTAAGGGTAAGAGAGATGTGTGGAAATAAAAAGAGCGTGGTTGAGAGAGCAGAAGAGGGTGTTTTGAAATGGTTTGGTCACATGGAGAGAATGAGTGAGGAAAGATTGACCAAGAGGATATATGTGTCGGAGGTGGAGGGAACGAGGAGAAGAGGGAGACCAAATTGGAGGTGGAAAGATGGAGTGAAAAAGATTTTGTGTGATCGGGGCCTGAACATGCAGGAGGGTGAAAGGAGGGCAAGGAATAGAGTGAATTGGATCGATGTGGTATACCGGGGTTGACGTGCTGTCAGTGGATTGAATCGGGGCATGTGAAGCGTTTGGGGTAAACCATGGAAAGCTGTGTAGGTATGTATATTTGCGTGAGTGGACGTATGTATATACATGTGTATGGGGGTGGGTTGGGCCATTTCTTTCGTCTGTTTCCTTGCGCTACCTCGCAAACACGGGAGACAGCGACAAAGCAAAAAAAAAAAAAATATATATATATATATATGAAGTCCTCTCATTGCCACACTGCGGGCTTACGTCGCTTTGAAATTAAGGTGCGTTGAATGGACTTTTAAAAAGAGATTGGTTGAGCTTGCGACGAACCAGAGACAAATACCATTATATTCTCAAAGTATTTAAAGAATGTTTTCACTTCACGATAAAGTATGATATGAGGTATTCGTGTCCTGATCATGCATATCTTGATCATGTCACAGCAATCACCATTCTACTCGTGTTAATCTCACCAGTTGGCTTGGAAGACGTTCCTTTGTGTTCGCCTGGTACTCCAGTATTATTTACCCCATCCACCGTTGAGCGTCTTGATTGGTTAATGGGAGGGGGATGACGTAGACAAGCCTAGCTCCCCACTCTCTCTCTCTCTCTCTCTCTCTCTCTCTCTCTCTCTCTCTCTCTCTCTCTCTCTCTCTCTCTCCACCACCTCAGGGTCTAATCACCACGTTGGTGATTGGTTAGAGTATGTAGAAGCACCGTCAAGATAATTCCCGGGCTGACGGAGGTAAGTGTTAGTGCCTGCCTCCCTCCCTCGCTCCCCTCAGCCTACCACATCCCGCCGCTCCAGCAGCACTCAAGCCCCCTCGCCACCATGTTTCACTATAGCTGCTGTTTTAGTGAATATTTCGTGACACATCGTCTGAATTATATCAAGATAGAGTGTGGTACGCTTCGTTGTATGTGGCTGGTAAGCTAAAGCTGTTTCAGGTCCCAATATATTCCATCCATAAGGGTCTAGATTGGGAAAATATGTGGCCAGGGGCGTAACCCCGTCTTAAGTTCAGGCCCAGGTGTGTGTGTGTGTGTGTGTGTGTGTGTGTGTGTGTGTGTGTGTGTATGTGTGTGTGTGTGTGTGTGTTACCAGACTCTGCCTGCTTCAGGTGACTCCGGGAGTGAGATCACCTTTCGCGACAGCATAGTTTTGTCAAAAAACTTCCCGCTTCAAAGGGGTCCATCCTGCCCCTGCTACTGAGTTTAGCGCAGAGTACAGTCTCGTTGAAGAACTTTCCACTTCAAAGGAATTCATCCTGTCCCTGCTGGTGAGTGCAGCGCAGGCTTGCCCCTGCAGGAGAAAGTGGTCCAAGAGCTGTTATATATATATATATATATATATATAACAGCTAGGACGCCATTTGATAAATGGCGTCCTAGCTACGTCTCTTCGTTGTATATCAACAGACTGTTATCTTTCTCTCTTGTATCTCCCCTGATGATGTGATTTTTACACGAAAGTGCACTTGGGAACTTATCGTGTTTCATTTTCCCCATGGACTCATAGGAATATTATATATATATATATATATATATATATATATATATATATATATATATATATATATATATATATATATATATATATATATATATATATATACCGCGTATGCGAGGTAGCGCAAGGAAACAGACAAAAGAAATGGCCCAACCCACCCTCATGCACATGTATATACATACGTCCACACACGCAAATATACATACCTCTTGGTCAATCTTTCCTCACTCATTCTCTCCATGTGCCCAAACCATTTCAGAACACCCTCTTCTGCTCTCTCAACCACGCTCTTTTTATTTCCACACATCTCTCTTACCCCTACGTTACTTACTCGATCAAACCACCTCACACCACACATTGTCCTCAAACATCTCATTTCCAGCACATCCATCCTCCTGCGCACAACTCTATCCATAGCCCACGCCTCGCAACCATACAACATTGTTGGAACCACTATTCCTTCAAACATACCCATTTTTGCTTTCCGAGATAATGTTCTCGACTTCCACACATTCTTCAAGGCTCCCAGGATTTTCGCCCCCTCCCCCACCCTATGATCCACTTCCGCTTCCATGGTTCCATCCGCTGCCAGATCCACTCCCAGATATCTAAAACACTTCACTTCCTCCAGTTTTTCTCCATTCAAACTTACCTCCCAATTGACTTGACCCTCAACCCTACTGTACCTAATAACCTTGCTTTTATTCACATTTACTCTTAGCTTTCTTCTTTCACACACTTTACCAAACTCAGTCACCAGCTTCTGCAGTTTCTCACATGAATCAGCCATATATATATATATATATATATATATATATATATATATATATATATATATATATATATATATATATATTTATTGCTATGTACCGGATCAGCAACGTAGATCTAGACAGGAAACTGTAGGGCTTAGTGTAAGAACATGTGGCCGGGGGCAACCTCACACACACACACACACACACACACACACACACACACACACACAGCCAGCCATCAGGCCTCAATACCCTGGCTGTGGTGATGGCCGCTGCCTCAGTGGACTACCATCATCCACCTAAGGTGCTTCCACTTGATGTGGTCACATACTTGGCGTTGATGTTACTAATAAAGACACGTGAATAAAGTATAATGTTGGTGATACAGATAAAGACACGTGAATAAAGTAACACGTTGATGTTACTAATAAAGACACGTGAATAAAGTATAACGTTGATGTTACTAATAAAGACACGTGAATAAAGTATAACGTTGATGTTACTAATAAAGACACGTGAATAAAGTATAACGTTGATGTTACTAATAAAGACACGTGAATAAAGTATAACGTTGATGTTACTAATAAAGACACGTGAATAAAGTATAACTGTTTCTGATACTGATAAAGACACGCGTGACGTCATGGTGTGTGTGTGTGTGTGTGTGTGTGTGTGTGTGTGTGTGTGTGTGTGTGGTGAGCAGTGTGGTAGTGCACGTCAAGAGATGTGGTGGACCGTGTGTGAGTAAGTTTGCCACCCGGACAGAGCAAGGAGCAGAGAGCATAGTGGCACAGCCGCACTGACTTGAGTTTTTATTTCTTTTTTGTTACCTTAATCACTCAGGACTGTATGGCTCAGGACGGTGATCACACACACACACACACACACACACACACACACACACACACAGTCACAAATGCCAGATCTGGGTACAACAGAAGTGCAGGTGGAACCTGGTGGTGTAGGAGGTTGTGAAACACTGCTTGGAGGGTGGCGTTGCACTATCAGGATGGAGGGAGGGAGGGATGGAGGGAGAGGGTGGGTGTTGGATGATGAAGTTTAATCAGAGTAAGTGTCGTGTACTGAGAACTGGGAGGGAGAGAGAGAGAGAGAGAGAGAGAGAGAGAGAGAGAGAGAGAGAGAGAGAGAGAGAGAGAGAGAGGCAGATCAGGCCGACCTCGCTGGAGTCAGAGCTTGGCCTGGGGAGAGCTCACAGGATATCACATTGTGTGAGCAAGGCTTGAAATATACGTTGTTACTCTGAAAAAAAAACGCATGTAAGTCGGAGACACAAAGTGGCCAGGTTGGTTGTGACATCAGAGTCTGACGACTTACTGGTAGATGGAAGTATATATATATATATATATATATATATATATATATATAAGAAGGGAGAGACGAACCTGGAGATGGCAGGATGGAGAGGAAACGATTTTCTGAATATTTGAATCCTGAATATGCAGGAGGGTGAAAGGCGTGCACGGGATAGAGTGAATTGGAGGGATGATGGGGTATATACGGCGCCACGTCTTGTAAATGGCCTTAACCAGGGAATATGAAGCACTCGGGGTACACCATGGAGAGGCCTGTAGGGCCAGGATGTGGATAGGGAGCTGTGCTTTTAGTGTATTGCACATGACAGAGAATGGACGTGAGCGGATGTGGCTTTTTCTTCATACGTTCCTGGCGCTTACTGGTAGATCGTGGTAAACGACGAACAAGTATGAACACACACACACACACACACACACACACACACGTGTGCACATCGTGGCAGGTGGTGAGCCAGGATGTTGGTAGTGGTGTGGCAGCCCTAGCGATGCACCAGCCGTAACTTTGGTTATTATCACTCCAGCCAGTTGGTTGTAGTTGGCTCCAGTTGGTTCGGCAGCGGTAGAATGTTTTTTTTTTTTTTTATTGTAGCGATCTGTTGACTGGAGGTCATCCGAAGTCTTGAAGTCTCGATGAAATTATCACCTTATTTGTTTACATCGCTTGTTGTCAATCCTATGGGTGACATGAGGGCTTGGTAAACCCCCTTGGCCATGGGCGGTGTCAGGGGTGTTTGGATAGCCCCTGGCTGTGTGAGGACTGGGTCGCCTCTGGTCATGGGTAAGCGTCACAGCAGAAGCGAGAGGGATGGGGCGGTCGTATATTCCAGCAACTGGTTGTTGGCCCTGGAACCATCCAGCCCTCCTCGACGGCTGGAGCCTTTCCAGTTCCAGCAACAGAGAATGGGAATGAAAATGTTCTGTTATGTTTTTTTTTTTCTAAGATAGAGAAGGAAACACGAGTCGTGAGTGAAAGGTTCTTTGATTTTCTTTCACATTAGTTGAGACTTTGCATGTGTAGTTGACTTCCCTGATATTTCTTTTATACGAGATGTATAGCGGATGCAGTCTTTCTTCTTTTGTTCCAGGGTCTTCTAACTCGCTAACGCGGGAAACGGCAATGATATATATATATATATATATATATATATATATATATATATATATATATATATATATATATATATCAAACCATTCGCCATTTCCCGCGTTAGCAAGGTAGCGCCAAGAACAGAGGACTGGGCCCCCGAGGGAACATCCTCACCTGGCCCCCTTCTCTGTTCCTTCTTTTGGAAGATTAAAGAAAAAAAAAAACGAGAGGGGAGGATTTCCAGCCCCCCCGCTCCCTCCCCTTTTAGTCGCCTTCTACGACACGCAGGGAATACTTGGGAAGTATTCTTTCTCCCCTATCCCCAGGGATAGTATATTTATATATATATATATATATATATATATATATATATATATGTATATATATATATATATATATATATATATATATCACCGCCTGAATCTGGTACCGATTTTTCGACCAGCCCCGAGAGAAAGATGAACAGTTGGGTAGGCTATGGGCCGACTGCCACGCCCAGAGTTCTTATCCTGGACGTTCCCGCGCGTGAAAAGAGCCAGTAACGCTAACAAAGCGCTGTGTCTGGGAAGGAGAAGATGTAAACATGTGGATGGGGATGGCGGGAACCCACGTGTAGGTGTGACAAAAGAATGGAAGAAATGCAGGAGCGATCTTGGCCAGGGTTGAGGTACGTGACAAAGGGCGCGGTGCTGGCTGATGACCGTGCCACCACCACTAACCCTTCCATCACTCAGGAGGTAGTACTTTCCTGGGCAGTGGATGCCTCCTCCCTGCTACTCTGGGTCAATATGTATATTGGAAGAGATCACAATTGAGCGCGTGGTCAGTACACGAAAGTGCACTTGGGAACTTACAGTGTTTCATTTCCTTGAGGTAAGGACGGAATATATGTATATATGTATATATATCGCATGTTTACCAAATGGCGTCCTAGCTACGTCTCTTCGTTGTATATCAACTGACTGTTATGTTTCTCTCTTGTGTCTCCCCTGATGATGTGATTATTACACGAAAGTGCACTTGGGAAGTTATCGTATTTCATTTCCCCATGGACTCATAGGAATATATATATATATATATATATATATATATATATATATATATATATATATATATATATATATTTTAATTTTCCAAAAGAAGGAACAGAGGGGGCCAGGTGAGGATATTCCAAAAAAGGCCCAGTCCTCTGTTCTTAACGCTACCTCGCTAACGCGGGAAGTGGCGAATTGTTTAAAAGAAAGAAAAAGATATATATATGTATATGTTATTGCATTCATTCATTCATATTTACCTACACGCGTATAAACATGTTTACATGCATACATGTATACATAAATACATGTATACATGTATACATAAAAGGTAAATAGTATATTCCTTGTTGTCAGTATTGGTAGTCACCCAAGGTAGCCGACAGGCTTGTCGTTCATGATTTTAATTGTTAGGGATGGTTGGCAACACTGCCCTCCTCTCCTCTCTCGTTAATGGATTTCTGTCTCGGATGGAGCCGTGGGGTGTGTGTGTGTATGTGTGTGTGTGTGTTTCTCAGATAATTCATTGCCGGGGGCGCTTCCCTGGCGTAGGGGAAAGAGAGTGTACAGTATTTCGTTCAGAATGGATTTGCCCCCAGTCTAGTATGCAAATTATGTAAACCTGAATGAGTCGTTTAGTGGTGTTATGTAAACTTATCAGCGACTGACACACCGTGAAGGTGCAAGAGAATGATTGTAGATGATATGTTAATATTATGATGATGATGATACCGCAGGATACACAGAATAATTATCATCACTGCTGGTCAGGGGAGATATGTATCATTGTCTTTGTGGCATCATCTGAGGATCCGTGCTCTGGAGGTTAGTGAGAAGATGCAGGTTGGAATGATCTTTGTCCAGGGTTAAGAGGATGACGGTAAAATTTCTTCATGTCAGGGGTTAAGAGCATGAGGAAGTGTGTTGATGGTATCGGCAGAGAAGGAGTGCGAGTGATTATTAGGAGTACAAGAGAAAGGTACGAAAGCTAAAGGAGAGGACAAGAATTACAGAGGGGTACTTGTTTTGAGTATACTTGTGACGTGTATGGAAGACTGGTGACTAAGAGGATGGCGGAATGCACAAAACATCTAAGATAACTCGGGGGAAGCAAAGAGGCTTTAGGAGACGTAGATGAGATGTGGGCCAGGTGCTCGCTTTGAAGCATTTGTGTGACGTATGTGGAGACAGAGAATGATTTGTACGTGGCGTTAATGGACCTGGAGAAAGCATATGATGATAGGAAGTTGCTCCGAAACATGTTGGTAAATGGAGAGATACTAGATGTAGCAAGAGGATTCTACCGGGAGAGTAAGGTATGTTTATGTGCGAGTAGGAAGGGAGGAGAGTGAGTGGTTCCTGGTGAAGATGGGTCTTCAACAAGGATGTGTGATATCACCTTGGTAAGCCTTGGCAGGGGGTTACACACAAGAGATGAATCACTTGCTGTTTGCAGATGACACGGCTCTTATGACAGACTCCTGAGAGAATCTCCAGATGCTGGCACCGAGGGTTTAGAACAGCATGTGAAAGGAGAAAGTTGAGAGTAATTGTGAACGAGAGTAAGGTATAGTGAAGTGCTGCAGGAGGATGAGACAGGATCGAGTGTGCATCTGAGTGTGGAGGACGGACCGGAGGAAGTGAAGTGCTTGAGGCAAATGAAAGAGTTGACAGAGGACAGAACCATGGGAGCTGATGGGAGTCGTGGAAGAGGAAGGGCTAAGATCGTGGCTACATTAGGGAGCAAAAATGTTTTAACGGCATAGTAGTCCCAAGGATAATCTGGGCCTTGAGCGGAATAGAAAATGAGAGGGTGGAGGAGTTATTGACAATGAAATGCCTGAGGATGATTTGTGGTTTGATGCGGGTTAATTGGGTGAGGAATGACAGTATAGGAAAGAGGTGTGGGAATAAGCGTAGTATGACACAGTCTGTAAGGATGTGATGTAGTGGTTTGGACGTATGGAGAGGGTGAACGAAGAGAGATTACGAGTATTCATACGGTAGAAATGAAGGGAGCAATGAGAACGTGAAGGATATGGAAGGATGGGGTTAAAGGAGCTGCAGGAGGGTGAGAAACCTGCATGGGATAGAATGAATTAGCTTGGTATGGTATATGAGGAGCGACGTTCTGTAGATGGGCTGAGCATGGGCCTGTGAAGTGATTGAGGTAAACCGTGAAGTAACAGGTGGTAAGCTCTGGTTTCAGTACCTTAGTAACAGGTGGTAAGCTCTGGTTTCAGTACCTTAGTAACAGGTGGTAAGCTCTGGTTTCAGTACCTTAGTAACAGGTGGTAAGCTCTGGTTTCAGTACCTTAGTAACAGGTGGTAAGCTCTGGTTTCAGTACCTTATACACGACATACAGAGAGCGGATGCGTGCAGATGAGACCGTTGTTTTTGTTTGCTCAAGATGCTTTGTAGCCAAGTCGGGAGAAGCAGGTAGGTATATCTATCTGTCTATCTTTACATCTGTAGATAGATAGATAGATATACCTGAATGGTAGATATCATTTAAAGTCCTGAGTGTTGGAAAGAGGATAATGCACAGGGCGCCATATGTTGCCTCAGAGACACATGTGTTTTCCAAACCTTTTCAACTTTTAGTGAGACATTTTTTCCCCCCACTGTAGTCCAAGCTGCACTGTAGAGATATAGGCCACTCAAAATGTATTATTTGTTATCTCTTACTATCAGTTATTCCTTATCTGCGTCCGGCATGGCCGGGGGTCTGTTTTCCCGTCCTGGGGTTGTGATACCTGGGAGAGCCTCCAGGGATTCCTCCTCCCCCATCAGGCGGCCCCTCGCCTCCCCAGTACACTCTCCTCCCTTCCTGGGGGAAGGAGGTTGGGTGAGGAGTGGTGCGAGTAGGGCAGCGAGGGGCGTCACAGCATATTGGATGGTGTGATCTGGGCCCCAGCAGCAAGCCGGGAGGTGTGAGATGGAGGAGGGAAGCATCGTCTGCCGCAGACACGATGTGGGACAGGACGCGTGGGAGATAATGTGGAACAGGACGCGTAGGAGATAATGTGGAACAGGACGCGTGGGAGATGGGAGATAATGTGAAACAGGAAATGTGGGAGATAATGTGGAACAGGACACGTGGGAGATAATGTGGAACAGGACACGTGGGAGATAATGTGGAACAGGACGCGTGGGAGATAATGTGGAACAGGACACGTGGGAGATAATGTGGAACAGGACACGTGGGAGATAATGTGGAACAGGACACGTGGGAAATAATGTGGAACAGGAGACGTGGGAGATAATGTGGAACAGGACACGTGGGAGATAATGTGCAACAGGAAATATGGGAGATAATGTGGGACAGGACACGTGGGAGATAATGTGGAACAGGACGCGTGGGAGATAATGTGGAACAGGACGCGTGGGAGATAATGTGGAACAGGACACGTGGGAGATAATGTGGAACAGGAAATGTGGGAGATAATGTGGAACAGGACACGTGGGAAATAATGTGGAACAGGAGACGTGGGAGATAATGTGGAACAGGACACGTGGGAGATAATGTGGAACAGGAAATATGGGAGATAATGTGGGACAGGACACGTGGGAGATAATGTGGAACAGGACACGTGGGAATTAATGTGGAAGAGGACACGTGGGAGATAATGTGGAACAGGACACGTGGGAGATAATGTGGAACAGGACACGTGGGAAATAATGTGGAACAGGACACGTGGGAGATAATGTGGAATAGGACACGTGGGAGATAATGTGGAACAGGATACGTGGGAGATAATGTTGAACAGGACACGTGGGAGAAGACGTGGAACAGGACATGTGGTAGAAAATGAATAGGAGGACACAGTGCGAGAAGGACGGGAACACGTGGAAAGGTAGTGATGAAGGGAGGTGGACAGAGAATTGTAGGGAAAGTAAAATCATTGCCCTTTGGACCCATGAGTGTTGGAGTGATCTCCGGAACCTTCGTACACACTGTGTGTGTGTGTGTGTGTGTGTGTGTGTGTGTGTTAGGAAGTCGTGGAAAGAAGTGGACAGTCACTCATTTACCCTATGGCGTCCTACCTACGTCTCGTCGTTGTATATCAACTGACTGTTATATTTCTCTCTTGTCTCTCCCCTGATGATGTGAGTATTACACGAAAGTGCACTTGGGAACTTGTGTTTCATTTACCCCGTGGAATCATAGGAATATACTTGATCACGTGCAAAATTTTGATCCTTTCCAATGTATATATATATGTATATATATATATATATATATATATATATATATATATATATATATATATATATATATATATATATATATATAAATTCGACGAATTTACGAGAAAATCACATAAAGCATTTCAGTGATAACCACACACACACGCACACACACACACGGCCGCTCCAACATCAAGAACATGTGGGGTAATTTCCTTGTGATTATATTAAAAAAAAAAATCATAGGTACTCGAGCACAGGCTATTAGCGTGGAGGGAAGGAGAGCACTCGTGGAGGGTAAGGAGGGAAGGCTATGGCAGTCAGGTGCGTTCGAGGGTGAATTAAGGAACAAGAAAAAAAAAAAAAAGAAATTGAACGCTTAAGTTCTGTCGGAGCGCCGCCCTGGTGGCCACGCGCGGAGGTAGATCCCGCACAGGACAAAGAGAGATGTGGTTCCCAGAGCGGGTGTCGCGGCAAACACTCACCTTATCAAAGGAGGAAAACAGACACCTGAGTAAGATAACGAACAAAGGAAGTGAGGGGGGACTGAAGGAGGGGGAGTCGTACATATCCGTCGTGCGTCGCAAAGCGTCTTATATAATAACAAGGAGACGAAGCGTCGTCCGTCGTAAAGAGTCCTATATGATGTAGAGAGACGAAGCGTCGTGCGTCGTAAAGCGTCTTATATAATATAGAGAGACGAGGCGTCGTGCGTCGTAAAGCGTCTTATATAATATAGAGAGACGAGGCGTCGTGCGTCGTAAAGCGTCTTATATAATATAGAGAGACGAGGCGTCGTGCGTCGTAAAGCGTCTTATATAATATAGAGAGACGAGGCGTCGTGCGTCGTAAGCGTCTTATATAATATAGAGAGACGAAGCGTCGTGCGTCGTAAAGCGTCTTATATAACATAGGGAGACAAAGCGTCGTGCGTCGTAAAGCGTCTTATATAATATAGAGAGACGAAGCGTCGTGCGTCGTAAAGCGTCTTATATAACATAGGGAGACAAAGCGTCGTGCGTCGTAAAGCGTCTTATATAATATAGAGAGACGAAGCGTCGTGCGTCGTAAAGCGTCTTATGTAACATAGGGAGACAAAGCGTCGTCTGCAGGAAGGCGCGGGAAATTGCAACCTCGCGATCAAAAACGCTCAGACGAACCGATCAGTACGGTCAAGCAGGAGATTGAAGGAAGGGGGATTAAGACATATTAATCACGGGTCGAAAACGAAGATTAATTTGTTTAGAAAGTGAGGAACAGCCAATGTTTGGAAGGGGACTCGTCTGACGTATGTACATGTCTTCTGTGTCGGTTTAACTCGAGGCATATATGTATGGTATGCCCGGGGGATGTGCATCCAGTAGCCACCTGCGCGGCTGGTGACACACAACCCAGAGGACTTTAGAGTGAAGATGGGGAAAACGACAGACAGAGACAGGCCAGGGTCTGGCTATCACCATAGCGGAGGTAGACAGGAGGAGCAGTGTGGCAACGAGAGTGCCTGGCCTGTGCATGTTAGCAGCCAGTACTAGCGTGAGGGAGGCACACTGGGCTGTGGGGTTAGGTCGAGAACTTCTGTTGCTTGGCTACGGCAGCGAGATCATCGCTTGTCTGTCATATATAGGACGCACTACACTCAGTGCAAGGTGGAGATGTAGCCATGTGAAATGTCTGGTGAAGTCATTATTGATACATTTTTTAACCGTACATGAATTGCTGAAGACGAAGGACTACATCTACATACCAGAGTTTGAGTAGATGGAGCACTACAGGAGAATTGTCTGTAAAGAATGAAAATGAACGATTCTACGTGACGAGTGACAGAGGGGAAGAGTTTTAGAACAGTAAGTGAAAATTCCCCTGAGTGAGGGGGGCCCCCTTACAGCTGGTAGGTGTGGCTTCATCATGTAGGCAGTGGATTGGTCCAGCATGGAAGATGCTTCGCCCGCAATGGGGGCTGAGGAGGCTCGATCCAACATCTCCGAAGCTTATGCCGCTCTCTGCTGTGGGTATACCCAAGCCACGGGTCCACAGAGAGAAGTGGCTCTGGGTAAACACTCCGCGTCGTAAATTATAATCCCAGACCCCCGGCTGCCGGGATGATATCGGGATGGTATTAAGTGGACCTGTTAAGCACCGCAGGTCCTCTCGCATCGTCCCTCAGACACCACTCTTTTTTGGGGGGGCCAGGCTGCTGCAGCGGAAGACGAGATAATTGGAATTGTCATGTTGAGAGGCGGTGCCCGAGACCAGACCAGCGCAGCCGCAGTTCAGCAGGGAGAGTTGCTTGTTCTTGTTGGGTTTCATCCACACGAAGTCTCCAGGTCGCAGATAGCTTGTCATAGCACACACACACACACACACACACACACACACACACACACACACACACACACACACACCGAGTCTGTCACTGTCAAGAGATTAGCGAGGTCGCTAGGAAGGTAGAGTGATCTCGGTCGAGGTCAGACGCCTAATATGCAAGGCAAAGGGCGTCTTTGGCATCTGTGGTGTTGCACAGTCGTGTCTTCCATCCTTTTTAAGACTTGGCTGTTTACACAAGACGACGCCGGGAGCCCAGGGCTGCCGCCATTAAGCCAACGAGCAGAATGGTGTACTCGGGTAGATCGCTGGAACTTCAGGCGATATTGTGGATAAGTCGAGGCCAATCTCAGGGTTGGTGGTCATAACCTTAAGATTTAAAAGAGTCAAGGGAGACACCCAGCGATGCCCCAGGGCTTGACAAGAGCAAGAGCAGGAGGCAAGGACGCTCTGCTGTGCCTGCCGAGGTGCCATCGTCTGGAAACCAGATGCCTCCACCTCACTAGACAAGCTGTCTAGTGTGGAATGGGCGATTAAACCAAACAGAGGAGGAGCAAGGGAGCCACACTGCTGCTGGTCCTCTACACTTAACTCGATCTGATCCTGTCTACAAAGCAGAGTTGACGATGATCCGTAGCGCTTATGTACGGCAGGAAGGAGGGCGGGGAAGTGCTGGTGAGGGGTTAGGACAGCTTGGTTGGCGAGATGGGCGTAACTGCCCTGTAAGGTTGTTTGGCTTCTGGACAAAATGACTGGGTCTTGCCTCTCTTGTTGGAAAAGGTCTTGAAACCAGGACTTCATTTTGGATATACCGCGGGCCGGGTTACCATGGTTGTACCATGTGCGGGATTATCTTGGCTGTACTTCCCGCTTTCAGCTGCACACCAATTCAAGTGCAGCTACCACGGTACCCCGGAAGTCTTACAAGGCGTACGGGAATACACCGGGAAAGACACCGTGCACGTAACATCTGCCACCTTAAGTTGGCGTGGTGCATGGTGTCAAGAAAGCGCGAGTGCTCTCAGAGGGTTAAGGGCTGACATAACGGGACCTTGAGGTGTGCACGGTCAAAGCCCTAACCTGGACTCACTCCCTTTACAGGATGTGGTCCAAGAGCACAGGTTGATAATCGGAGCCTGCCTTGTACATCTGGTGTCGGCCACCGGGCAGGCTGAAGGTCATCTCCCCTTTGTTGGCTTGGGGTGTGCGGGATTAGGCTGTTCTCCCGTGGCTCCAAATGGCAGGTGCCAGTTCCTGAGTTCGGGTTGTCGGGCGGGTGGTGGACGCCTTAGCAGGGTTGCCCATTGCTCCCCGTGCGACGGGCCCCACTGGAAGGTGAGCGGTGCTGGAAGGTCGCTGTGTTCAAGTCGGCAATCTAATTATATCCGAACCATCATCTAACTGCCATCTCCTAACTTATTTCTAACTATGCTGTCAGCACTCTGATCTTCAATCTTCCTCTTAGAGTGTCCATAAACTTTTTCCATAAGGAGCTTCTTTCACTATCAACATGTAGATAGGTCGGTTTACCGACGAACACACATCCCTGCAGAGCACCTGTAGATAGACCTTCCCTCACTTCACACTACTAACTGGCCAAGAAAAAAGAAAAAAAAATAAGGTTATAGGAGTGGTGTTGCCTCCTGCTTCACTGCTCGCTGTGATGCTGAAACCACACACACACACACACACACACACACACACACACACACACACACACACACACACACACACACACACACACACACACACACACTAAAGAAACCACCACATACCTAGGGAAGAAATGACCCGATCTCCCTCTGGATTAACCCCCCTGTCCATGAAAACTTTCATTGACTTGGTACAGTTTTGTGTCTCCAATCATGTTTTCCAAGTCGATGAAAGTCATTTTTATAGATAGACATTTGGTTTCGTCGTAGGAGATGCCCTATGTCCAATCCTCATTAACTTATTCATGGAATACTGTAAGATGGAGGTTCTAACTTCATTTAGTATTCATCCACACATCTGGCCTAGATACGTTGATGATGTGTGGTCCTTGTGGCCATCAACTCAAGATTGGGATGTTTTGTGTAATGCATCACACAGCATCCACACCCACCATCATGTTCAAGATGGAATGAGGAAAACGAAGACACATTGTCGTTTCTTGATGTGTTGATAACTGTGGAATCTGATCACTTGTCCTTCAAGATCTACAGGAAACCTACCTACCACGAGAGCTACAGTCATTACTTTTCAGTACATGATCCTTCTGTCAAAATGTCTGTAGTTTCATCTACGTTTTTAAGAGCGTTACGGATATGTGATCCCATAAGCCTGGTAGATGAATGTAGTCATATAAGACGTATCTTTAGGCAGTTATGTTATCGTAAGTTGTTTGCGAACAAGGCTTTACTAGAAAGTTAGGAAGACATTTTATGCATCTAGTTACAAAAAAGTGGAAAAGGATGATAGGCTAAATGTTTTTTTTTTTGGTGTTGCCCTGTTCTCCTAACTTAGCTAATGTAAGACAGGTAATAAACAGTGTGTTTAATGTTGCCTTCCAATACAATAACACTGTCGGCGAGACCTTGATTAAAAAGTTGGCCAAATTATCAGAAAATTGGTAGTGTTTACACCGTTAAATATGAGGCATGTAATGATATGTACATTGGCCAAACAGGTATATCAGTAACTGTTGAGGACAAGTGCATATTTGACACTCATTAACTTTTTGAAATTTATCGCATCACACATTTTCCTTCATCTCATAAAGTGTGAATTAATGTCCTGTATTCATTTTCACGTTATTCTTGAAATACACGAAGCATTTTGGGCACATGAACACTGCCCATCTTCACTCAAATTGATTACAATTGTTGCAACACAATATAAAGAACAAAACAGTGATGCATCAAATCTTGAAACGTTACAAATGAGAGCGGTAACGTAGATGATATGTTGATTGGTGGACCGTGTTCCTTTGGAGTTCATTTACGGTAATGTGGGTGGTAGGGGGTCACACCTCGTCGGGTCAACGGTTGGGCGTTTCGTCTGTGGTCTCTGCACCTGGGAAGGTTTGGTGGAGGTAGAGAGTGCGTGCTGAATTATGGTAGAGTGGCATCTTAATCTGTCTTAGCCCTATGGCTGCTCACACATACACACCAAATCTATGCCAGGTGTGTGTGTGTGTGTGTGTGTGTGTGTGTGTGTGTGTGTGTGTGTGTGTGTGTGTGCGTGTGGGAATGAGGTAGCGTTTTCTGTTAAATTATATACGTAAGATTACCTCCATCGGAGCAGTGGTGTGTCATGTTTCAGCATTGTTAAAATGAAGTGCTATCTTCTTTCATGTTAAATGGGCAACATGAATGTTACTGCATCTTTTTTTGTCTCCCTTTTGCACTTGTTTTAGCCGAGAACGATATGATAACAAACAACGAGCTTGCGTGTTGGGAATTTCTTTTTGATCCATGAAAGTTACCCCTCCCCTCCACCAGGCACCGATTTCCCGTTTTCTTTCATGTGCGGGGTATCAAGTTTTTTCAAGTGGAGTTTTAGTGCATTGTTCTCTGGTGTTCCAGCAAGTCCTGCATCAAGTTAGATTTGCTTTCCAGCCGCGGAAAATTCACTGCGTTGGCTGTGGAGGGAAGGGCATGGTAGATGGTCACGCGACCTTCACTTACAGATAATATTGATGATAATAATGATAATTATAATGATAATGATGATAATCATATTGATAATGGTAATAATAATAATGATAATGATAATAGTAATGACATTAATGATAATGATGATAATAATGATAATGAAAATAGCAATGACGATAATGATAATGATAATAATAATGATAATAATAATAATAATAATAATAATAATAATAATAATAATAATGATGATGATAATGGAAATGTTACTATTATTATTGTTGTTATTATTATTATTATTATTATTATTATTATTATTATTATTATTATTATTATTATTATTATTGTTATTATTATTATTATTATTATTATTATTATTATTATTATACAACCTCTGAACTCTTTTTATGGTCTTCCTGTAGCATGAAGGCTGTGCTGCAATCAGGACTCCAATGGAGCCTGAGGTTCCTCAGCGAGACTGTGCTCTTATTGGCCAGCTGACGGCGATGCAGCCTCGCCAAAGGTGACCCCCCCCCCCCCCTCTCGCTCGTGTTGTAACCATATTGGTAGCGCTGGGAAGAGAGGAACAACGGCCCCACTTGATCACCTCCAGAACCTAGCTGTCATGTGTGATGAACCGAAACCACAGCTCCCTTTCCACATCCAGGCTCTACAGACCTTTATGTGGTTTCCCTTGACCACTTCTCACCTTGGTTCAGTCCATTGACAGAACGTCGACCCCAGTATACTACATTGTTCCATTTCATGCAATCCCGTGCACGCCTTTCACCCTCCTGCATGTTAAGCACCCGATCGCTCAAAATCTTTTCCACTTCATCCTTCCACCTCCAATTTGATCTGTCCCTTTTCCCTGTTCCCTCAATTTCTGACATATATCCTGAGTCAGCCTTTCTTTACTCATTCTTTCCATGTGTCTTTGTCAACCTTTCCACGCTCATTCTTTCCATATGTCCAGACCAATTCAGCACACCTTCTTCTGCTCTCTCAACCACACTCTTTTTATTACCACGCATCTCTCTTACCCTTTCATTACTTATTCGATCAAGCCACCTCACACCACATATTGTCCTCAGACTCTTCATTTCCATTTTTCCACACATTCATCAATGCTCCCAGAACCTTCGTCCCCTCCGCCTCCCTATGATTCGCTGCCATGTCCACTTCCACGTATGTGAAATACGCCACGTCCTCCGCACTTTCTCCGTTCAATCTCACACGGCAACTAACCTGTCCCTCCTCCCAGCTAAACCAGCGAGATCCGTGAATCAGTCATGAGTTACGGAGGAGATGCTGTTTTAAGCTCATGATAGCGTGGGTGTTAGGCTGCCCGGCTGCCACGCCGATGGTCCAGGGTTCGATTCTTGGGTATAGTGGTAAATAGTTTACACACACACACACACACACATATGTAAGTAACGTATAGATTGTCGGTCTGGAAATCCGTTCGGCGCGTCTTGTAAACACAAGCGAACAGCAGACGACTTGAAGGCGCTGTTCAGTCGACCCGAGGTGACCCGGATCAACCCGGCAGGTGGACGAGGCATTACACAACCTGAAGTCAGTCCTGAAGGTGGTGGAGAGAGATCTCACGGAGATGATAGACGGGACGGGGTCAGGGGATGACGAAGTGACCATCAGAGGTCATTCAATTGGCTGGTTCAGACGTGGTTTAATGGCTTAGACGTGTACCCAACACTACGTGGATGTCCGGTCCATAAGGAAGTTATTATCTGTCCAGTCCATAAGGAAGTAATTATCTGTGCAGTCCATTAGGAAGTTATTATCTGTCCAGTCCATAAGGAAGTTATTATCTGTCCTGTCCATAAGGAAGTAATTATCTGTCCAGTCCATAGGGAAATAATTATCTGTCCAGTCCATAAGGAAGTAATTATCTGTCCAGTCCATAAGGAAGTTATTATCTGCCCAGTCCATAAGGAGGTAATTATCTGTGCAGTCCATAAGGAAGTAATTATCTGTCCAGTCCATAAGGAAGTAATTATCTGTCCAGTCCATAAGGAAGTTATTATCTGCCTAGTCCATAAGCAAATTATTATCTGTCCAGTCCATAAGGAAGTTATTATCTGTCCAGTTCATAAGTAAGTAATTATCTGTGCAGTCCATTAGGAAGTTATTATCTGTCCAGTCCATAAGGAAGTTATTATCTGTCCAGTCCATAAGGAAGTAATTATCTGTCCAGTCCATAAGTAAGTAATTATCTGTCCAGTCCATAAGGAAGTTATTATCTGCCCAGTCCATAAGCAAATTATTATCTGTCCAGTCGATAAGGAAGTTATTATCTGTCCTGTCCATAAGGAAGTTATTATCGGTCCCGTCCATTTGAAAGAAAAGTGCAACTGCGGAAATGACAGAGGAACTGCGTTGTTATTCTACATAGATAAAATAGCTGAACTCACGATAGAACACCAATTAAGAACACACACACAGAGGATGGGCAATTGCCAACGTGGTGTTCCACCCCCTTTGTTACGTGTTGAGACCATATTAGGAAACATATTAGGAAGGAAGGGAGGGCTGTAGGGCGTGTGTGGCTTTCCATAAACCTACAAAAAAAGGGACCTTCGACAGAATGGGTACAAATAGCCACACGCATAACATTGACGGGATAATTGGTTTACGTGTGTTTTTATGTAACTAACTTGTCTATTTGAGTGCAGTGCACATTTATCACTTTCACTTTTATTACACCTGTATATTGCATTTGATTAGGTTCCCTAATGAGCTTTGTACAATTAGTGCAGTTCAGTGGTTGACAGTGGTGCGCGTAATTGAGTATATGCGAAAATCTACTGGAAAATGATGCACGATAAGTTCCCAAGTGCCATTTCGTGTGATGATCACATCGTCAGGGGAGACACAAGGATGAGATAGAAGACGTAGAAGACGGTTGATATACAGGGAAGAGACGTAGCGAAGACGCCACTGGTAAACAAGCGTTACCGGATGGTGGTGTTCGGGTTGGTGGTGTTCGGGTTGATGGTGTTCGGGTTGGTGGTGTTCGGGTTGGTGGTGTTCGGGTTGGTGGTGTTCGGGTTGGTGGTGTTCGGGATGGTGGTGTTCGGGTTGATGGTGTTCGGGTTGGTGGTGTTCGGGTTGGTGGTGTTCGGGTTGGTGGTGTTCGGGTTGGTGGTGTTCGGGATGGTGGTGTTCGGGTTGATGGTGTTCGGGTTGGTGGTGTTCGGGTTGGTGGTGTTCGGGTTGGTGGTGTTCGGGTTGATGGTGTTCGGGTTGGTGGTGTTCGGGTTGATGGTGTTCGGGTTGGTGGTGTTCGGGTTGGTGGTGTTCGGGTTGGTGGTGTTCGGGTCTGACATCAGGCTTGTCATACAATTTTTTTCGGTCATGTGGAAACGGAAAATTACGTAAGAGTCAGACTTGCCCGTATGATTATATATCATCAGGTCTGAGTACAGGTATATGTTTATGTAACCAGAGTATGTTGGAGCAGCCACCACTGGGCGGGGCCGGCGGATGAATTAAGAAACGGGAGAAGGGATTAGGGCTCAGGTCACCCTCGACGACCTCTCTCTCTCTCTCTCTCTCTCTCTCTCTCTCTCTCTCTCTCTCTCTCTCTCTCTCTCTCTGAGGTTAACCTATGTTCTACGCAACACATCTACAATTTTCTTAAGTCATAAAGTTATTTAGATAAACCAGACATATTTATTCATATTAACGTCTTGGTTTGATAAGGGAAGATTCAACAATATATATATATATATATATATATATATATATATATATATATATATATATATATATATATATATATATATGTTTTGAAGTGGTTTGGGCACATGGAGAGAATGAGTGAGGAAAGATTGACCAAGAGGATATATGTGTCGGAGGTGGAGGGAACGAGGAGAAGAGGGAGACCAAATTGGAGGTGGAAAGATGGAGTGAAAAAGATTTTGTGTGATCGGGGCCTGAACATGCAGGAGGGTGAAAGGAGGGCAAGGAATAGAGTGAATTGGAGCGATGTGGTATACCGGGGTTGACGTGCTGTCAGTGGATTGAATCAAGGCATGTGAAGCGGCTGGGGTAAACCATGGAAAGCTGTGTAGGTGTGTATATTTGCGTGTGTGGACGTATGTATATACATGTGTATGGGGGTGGGTTGGGCCATTTCTTTCGTCTGTTTCCTTGCGCTACCTCGCAAACGCGGGAGACAGCGACAAAGTATAATAAAATAATATAAAAAAAAAAAAAAAAAAATATATATATATATATATATATATATATATATATATATATATATATATATATATATTTGGTTCATTACTGAGTTATTATACGTGATAACCTTACCACTGCTCCAGCCACTTTGATGACCGCAACCTGTAAGGTGGAGAGATATTGCATTTAGAGTCTTGCCCAGACCTAACACTGTTCTCATGTTGTCTAATTATGAACCATACCAGTTTGACCAGTGTAAATCGGATCACATTGCTTATAGGGGTGTTATACATTGCTTAGAAGGGTTGTTTGTACACCATTGTTTAAAAAAAGTATGACTGTTTGTACACAACACCATTGTTAAAAAACAAAGGTAGGATTAGTTTTATATTGGTCAAACAGCATCAGTATAGTGTTACGTTTGGTCAAGACTCTAATGCAATATTTGTGTCCACCTTACAGGTTTTGGTCATCAAATTGGGTGGAGCAGTGGTAAGGTTATCATGTACAATAACAACCCCTCCAGTACGATGGCTTATTCCCTTGTGTTAACAGTCTGAGTACGATAAGTTAACCCCCTGAGTACGATAATTTAACCGCGTGAGTACGATACGTTAATGATTCATGAACGATGATTAACCGCCCTAGTTCTGTTGATTAACAGCACGAGTGCCGTGTTCGATAAACCGACTAATAGAGTACGATACTTAACAGCCATATACGATAACCACCATTGTGGTACTCGAGTACCATAAGCTAACCACTGAGCACGTTAAGTTAGCAGCCCAAGTACGATGATTATCTTCCTTAGTACCTTAACTTCACACCCTGAGAACGATAAATTAACACTCTGAGAACGATGAATTAACACTCTTAAGTACGATAGTTTATCGCCTTAGTACTCTAACTTTACAGCCTGAGTACAATAACGTAATCGTTTGAGTACGATAACTTAACAGCCGAGTACGACGATTGAAGTACAAGAGTACGATAAATGACCTTTGTTAGTTAGACTTAACCTATTAAGTACAGGAACTAAATTTTGTGAATACGATAGCTTGTGTCACTGATTCCTTTGTTCACGGTTAGAAAGGAAGCACCCCTATTGCCTCAACAGATACCGTGGTACGATAACTCACAAACCAAAATGGCGTCCTAGCTTCGTCTCTTCGATGTATATCAACTGACTGTTATATTCCTCTCTTGTGTCTCCCCTGATGATGTGATTATTACACGAAAGTGCACTTGGGAACTTTTCGTATTTCATTTTCCCCGTGGATTCATAGGAAAACCAAAGTAAATATAATTCAGTTAACTCCCCAGAGTACGATGCCTCGGCCTAGTGAGTACGACGGCCTAACAGCCAAAGTACGATAACTTAAACACTTAATTACGATCACAGAATTAGCCATTTGAGTACATTATCTCAGTCACTCGATTTCGGTAACTTCCAAATCATCGTTTTTTTTTTTTAGATTGGGTACATTAACTTATAAAACCAAGCGGGTAAGATAACTTAATCCCTTGAGTTTGCGTACGATAACTTAATCCTTGAGTTTGCGTACGATAACTTAATCCCTTGCGTTAGCGTGCGATAACTTAATCCCTTGAGTTTGCGTACGATAACTTAATCCCTTGCTTTAGCGTACGATGACTTAGTTCCCTGAGTTAGCGTACGATAACTTAATCCCTTGAGTTAGCGTACGATAACTTAATCCCTTGAGTTAGCGTACGATAACTTAACCCGTCTGAGTACAACGACTTAGCTCCCTGAGCACGATGACTACCGGTGACGCACGGCGCGGCGACAGAGGGGAAACTTTTGTGCTTTTAATAAAAACTTTCACCGTGGGTGGCAGCTGCACCGTGGCCCGTGTGGGGGGCGCCCTCCTCCTGCCGCAGGTATAAACACAACTTTATTATACATAAAGAAAAGCAAAGGGAGTAAAGGTGTATAGGAACGAGGCAGTGTGAGTCTTGGCAGTATATACGTATTGGTACTTGTGCCCGAAATGAGGTACACCGTTGAATATGTTCTTACGTCGGGTATTGGCAGCACACGGCACAGAAAACGGACGAACTCCGGGGGAACGGGAAGGAATAGTTGTAAGTAGGAGTGAGAGATTGATGGTGTGGATCTTAGCCAGTAGTGGCAGGTGTCACACTTGGCCAGTAGGGGCAGATGTCACATTTGGCCAGTAATGGCAGGTGTCACACTTGGCCAGTAGGGGCAGGTGTCACACTTGGCCAGTAGTGGTAGATGTCACACTTGGCCAGTAGTGGTAGATGTCACACTTGGCCAGTAGTGGCAGATATCACACGTGGCCAGTAGGGGCAGGTGTCACACTTGGACAGTAGTGGCAGGTGTCACAATTGGCCAGTAGTGGCAGATGTCACATTTGGCCAGTAGTGGCAGGTGTCACATTTGGCCAGTAGTGGCAGGTGTCACACTCAGCCAGTAGTGGCCACCACTAGCTAGACCGAGCAATACTCTGGAAGCTTCCGCGTCAAATGATTACTGTGTGGCCATCGGCAACTCAAGGGTGGGCCGTTTTGATAACTGTTTCTTTCCCAACACGTCGAAGCTTTGGAACTCTCTCATGCCTTTCCCAATAACTACGACCTGACATGTTTTAAAAGACGAGTTTTCCACTTGCTTCAAAATTCATAGTTACTTGCCCTTGTCTCTTCTGTTCTCCTTTCATTAACCTCTATGTAATTCAATGAAGGACTTTTGTCCGTGACTGGAGCCTCCAGTGTCAAAGAGAGAGAGAGAGAGAGAGAGAGAGAGAGAGAGAGAGAGAGAGAGAGAGAGAGAAAGAGAGAGAGAGAGAGAGATGTAGCTGAACAAGGAAAGCCGTACCCTTTGCGGTAGAGCCTTCAATGTGGACACCTTTCATGGTGATAATAATCACTGAAAAGAAAGGTGAAAAAAAAAACGACGATTGACCTCGAACGAGGCGAAGTGCTTGTTCTTCAACTGGATTTGTTGACATAGGGAACGACTTGCTAAAGTGGGAATGGTGGAGAGCAGTGCTGTAGATACGTTTAAGGACGGACTTGATAGATGCTTTGCTTCAAGTCCACGACTTCTATCATTTGAACCATCATTGTCAGGAATGGCAATTGGCAGGTTAGGCTTTTTGAATTACCTGTATGTCTGTCAACTTTTACTCCCCCACGGTAATCTGTGAGTTTCTGATGCATTCCACCATCACAAAGAGCCTCGAAAGGACCCAGTGGTCTGAAGCTGTTTGAATTCCATTGTAGTCCTTCGTCTTATGAAGAACGCGAAGTAGTTTTGCAAAAGTTTAAAGTATATGGGCTACGCGATGCTGCCGTGTGCACGCAATTACCTAATTGTACTGTACGATGCTGCCGTGTGCACGCAATTACCTAATTGTACTGTACGATGCTGCTGTGTGCACGCAATTGCCTAATTGTACTGTGCGATGCTGCCGTGTGCACGCAATTACCTAATTGTACTGTACGATGCTGCCGTGTGCACGCAATTACCTAATTGTACTGTACGATGCTGCCGTGTGCACGCAGTTACCTAATTGTACTGTACGATGCTGCTGTGTGCACGCAATTACCTAATTGTACTGTACGATGCTGCTGTGTGCACGCAATTACCTAATTGTACTGTACGGGCAGGGAGTTCTGTACTCGTGGTGGCCCCATCTCCTGTACTTTCTCTCTCATACAGTTTGTTTTTTAAACTGATGTATCCTGTCCACATTCACACTGTCCTCGCTCTGTTTATTCCTCCACTGCCCCTTTAAACTATCAAGGAACTTCATTGTATCTGTTCTGGCAGAGGTTCTTTCTCAGCTTCATGTTGTGGCGTCTGGTTCTTGGATCTGTACATCGCTGTCGAAGACACTTCCATACCTGACGTCATCAAACTCATGGACACGACCTTCGTTATGATCAAGTCTCCACTCTCTCTCTCTCTCTCTCTCTCTCTCTCTCTCTCTCTCTCTCTCTCTCTCTCTCTCTCTCTCTCTCTCTCTCTCTCTCCTGGTGGATAAGGTAATGGCCTCCTAACGTCTCGCTGTAACTCAGGTCTCTTCATTCCTGTGTCATCTTCGTTGCTCTCCTCTAGACGTTCTCCCTGAGGTCTGTTGTGCTTCACCTTGTGCGTTGACCGATCGTGAGGAAGTGTATTTTAGTGTTGTCTTGATGTGGGCAGCTTGGTGGGTGTCTCCTTATCCTTGAACTGAAATGCAATTCTGATTTTTTTTTTTTTTTTTTGTAAGCAGACAGTTTGCCTCCTTTACTTGTTCTCCAAACGTGGGACCCTGGAGACAGATTAAGGACAGTGTCACCTCCAAAGTCCCTCCTACACACCGATTTCTACAGCTTATCCCCTGCTAAGCAGTATTCATACTCTCATTACGTCTCTGATTGAAACTCATCAGCCTTGTATCCGACTGAATTGGAAGTCTGCCCAAGTCCCATTGCAAGTTGATGCAATTCCCCTCTCACTTTTCACTTCCCTCATTACCTTAACATCATCAGCAAACACATTCAAGTAGGAGTCCAACCCTCCGGGCAATTCACGTACAAAGATCAAGAACACAGTGGCACCCCCAGCCAGCACTGTGTGCCTTGCGGTACGCCGCCACGCGTCACCCTAGCTCATGTCAGGACAGCTTCTCTGACGTGGATCCTTTGTGCTCCTCCAGTGGGACAATTTCCTCTCCATTGGAGTAGCCTGCTCCTCATTCTTGCCAAAAGATCCAGCTTCTTTACTGGCCTCTGTGTGTGTATGTGGGATAGTGTCAAACGCTCTCGGGCAGTGGGTTAGTGTCAAACGCTTTCGGGCAGTCTAGACACATGCAATCCACAGAGCAACCATCATCAGTGTCTTACATGGAGGTCAAAATCTCATACAAGTCCAAGGGTTGATCTACACACTACTTCCATTCTGTGAATCTGTGACTTTAGTACATGAGTTACAGTACTGTACGAACCGCCATTGTTAGGGACCGGTCTGTATGTATGTATGTGTGTGTGTGTGTGTGTGTGTGTGTGTGTGTGTGTGTGTGTGTGTGTGTGTGTACAAACAAAGAAGAATAAACATGGTACATGCGTACATAAAAGTTATCAGACGAGGCAACAAAAATGTAAAGCTCTCTCCCCGTAGCACACACACACACACACACACACACACACACACACACACACACACACACACACACACACACACGCCGATCTGAAATCATGCTCCCCAGACATACAAATGTTATGCTTTCCCTCTGTTCTCTGGATCCCACTCATCTCTCCAGCGTGTGGATGTTGTGCAGGGTAAGATACATGTATGGTCACTACTGTAGATGGTGGGCAGGGTAAGGTACATGTATGGTCACTACTGTAGATGATGGGCAGGGTAAGACATATGTATGGTCACCATTGTAGATGGTGGGCAGGGTAAGACATATATATGGTCACCATTGTAGATGGTGGGCAGGGTAAGACACATGTATGGTCACCACTGTAGATGGTGGGCAGGGTAAGACATATGCATGGTCACCACTGTAGATGATGGGCAGGGTAAGACATATATATGGTCACCACTGTAGATGGTGGGCAGGGTAAGACATATATATGGTCACCGCTGTAGATGGTGGGCAGGGTAAGACACATGTATGGTCACCACTGTAGATGGTGGGCAAGATAATGAAACCGTGAGTGTTGGTAGAGAGGACACTGAAATTTTAAAAAGTTGTCTGATAGTGAGGGAAAGTTCGGTAGACGGAGCCTCCCCCCCCAGTTAAGATCAAGAGACGTAGTCTCCCCCAGTTAAGATCAAAAGACGTAGTCTCCCCCAGTTAAGATCAAGAGACGTAGTCTCCCCCAGTTAAGATCAAGAGACGGAAGCCTTCCCCCCCTCAAGCGAGTGTAGAACTCCCTCTCCCCCGTTACCATACAAATTGGTAATTACCATTCCCAAGAAAACTTCTGAATATCAGATCTAGTCTCTCTCTCTCTCTCTCTCTCTCTCTCTCTCTCTCTCTCTCTCTCTCTCTCTCTCTCTCTCTCTCTCTCTCTCTCTCTCTCTCTCTCTCTCTCCTACTCCCGGCGATATTCTGGAAATAGACGCACACACACACACACACACACACACACTGAAAGTTGGAGCGCTGGGCGATATCTAGCGCCTGGGATCCTCTGTGGTAAATGATGTCTGTGTTTAAAGACTTGGGTTCTGAACCTCTTGTTGTTGTTGTTGTTGTGTGTGTGTGTGCGTGTGAACCTCTTTGTTGTTGTTGATGTGTGTGTGTGAGGTTGGCGGTCACCTGGAAGGCTGGCTTTTTTTTTTTCTAGGGGGGGTCACAGGTCAGTGGTTTCAGCCCTCATAATTTTTTTTCTCTCTCCCTCAAAAGTTCGAAGACTTAAAAAGCTAAATGGCGACTTACGTTTGAAAACTGGGACACTTTTTTCTTTT
>NC_092225.1:55440514-55445514 GCF_036320965.1 Panulirus ornatus
TGTCTAGGACCTGATTTGCTAGTCAGAGAACCCCCAAGTGCGGTCTGTATACTCTGCGTTCACGAGATAGAGCGAACTGGTGCGATGTGCTATACAGGGGGTGACGGCGTGTGGCGGTGACGAGCTTGTGCGAGATAGAGCGAACTGGTGCGAAGTGCTATACAGGAGGTGACGGCGTGTGGCGGTGACGAGGTTTGTGCCTTCCTCCTCGCAATGGGCAGTGGAGGATGATACGGACGCGTCGAGAAGCGAAAGTCCCTTGGTATGTCATTGGTTAAGTCCTCCTGTACGTTGCTATATGTGGACGTGGTGCTGGGATTACTGTACTGGGATGTACTGGTGCTGGGGATGTTGTAATGCTGGGACATGCTGATACTGGGATGTGATGCTGGGATATACAGATACTGGGGACATTGTAATGCCGGGACATACTGTGATATCCCAGGAACACACGGACACTGGGGACATTTTTAATGCAAGGGCACCTGGTTATCACGACAATATTAATTGGAGCTGGCGGGATCGGGATCATCCCATGAAAAAAAAGAAATAAAATAGAAAAAAAAATGTGTTTTGAAAAACAGAAAACGCAAATGGCTCAGGTGAAAAATATTCTACATTGTTATATTTGGACACTGGTTGTGTTTAAAGGATTTAATCGCTAAGCCGTGCACTTTATGGCTTATGCATACATACATACATACACTCACACACATATGCATATATATATATATATATATATATATATATATATATATATATATATATATATATATATATATATATATATATATATATATATATCCCAGGGGTAGAGGAGAAAGAATTCTACCTTCATATTTCCCACGTGTCGTAGAAGCCGACTGAAGGGGTCGGGAGCGAGGGGGCTGGAAACTCCTCTCTTCTTGTATTTCAATTTCTAAAACATCGTACAGAAGAAGGAGCCAACCAGGGAGTGCTCGTCCTCCTGGAAGGCTCAGGCTAGGGTGTCTAAATATATGTGGGTGTGAGGAAAAATGAGAAGAGAGGAGAGATACGTGTTATGTTTGAGGAGAGAAATCTGGATGTTCTGGCTCTGAGTGAAACGAAGATCAATGGTAAAGAAGAATCGTTTGGAAATGTCTCAGGAGGAAAGTCATGGGTTGGTGACAGGACAAGAGCTAAGGAAGGTGTAGCGCTGCTCCTGAAGCAGGGGTTGAGGGAGTGTGTGATTAGAGTGTGAGGAAGTAAATTCTAGATAGATGTGGGTAAAACTGAAAGTGTATATAGAGAGATGGGTGATTATTGGTGCTTATGCACCTGGCCATGAGAAGAAACATCATGAGAGGCAGATGTTTCGGGTATTATTGACGGGTGATTTGAATGCGATTGTGAGAAATGTGGCAGTTGAGGGTATGGGGTATTCATTTTTTGAGCGGAAATGATGAACACCTCGTGGAGCTGTGTGCTAAAGAATGACTGCTGATTGGGAGTACATGGTTTGAAAAGAGAGATATACATAAGTATACGTATGTGAGTAGAAGAGATGGTCAGCGGGCATTACTGGATTACGTGTTAATTGATAGGCGTATAAAGGAGAGACTTTTGGTCGTAAATGTGCTGAGAGGGGCAGCTGGTGGGATTTCTGATCATTATCTTGTGAAAGCGAAGGTCAAGATTTGTAGAAACTTTCGGAAAAGAGGAAAAGATATCGGTGGGAATAGAGTAGAGAGAGTAAGTGGGCATGGAAAAGAAATTGTGCGAAGAGATGCCAGGAGATTTTGAATGTAGAAAGTCAAAAGGTGATAGTAAATGAAGTTTGGGAGTGGGTAAGGAATTGGAGGTAGTAAGGAGGTGCTGGCATGTGCGAGAGATGCAGGTGGCATGTTTAAGTAAGAGGTGGGTAAAAAGTGTTGTGAGTGTTGGAATGAAGTAGAGTTGCTAGTGAAAGAAAAAAAGAGAGGCGTTTGGGCGGTACTTACAGGGAAGGAGTGCAGATGATTGGGGGAAGTATAAGAGCAAGCTGCAGGAGGATAAGTGGAAAGGAGTAGGGGTTTAAAAAATAGGGCAAATGAGAGTTGTGGTGAGACAGTATCAGTAAACTTTAGGGAGAATAAGATGTTTATGAAGGAGGTAAATAATGTGCGAAAGACAAGAGAACAAATGGGAACATCGGTGAAAGGGGCAAAAGGGGAAGTAATAACAGGTACTGATGAAGTAAGAAGATGGAGTGAGTATTTTGAAAGACTTGATGTGTGTTTGATGATAGGGTGGCATATATAGGGTGTTTAGGTCTGGGTGGTATGCGAAGTGAGAGAGTCAGGGAGAATTATTTGTTGAAGAGCGAGGATGAAAAGTGGCAAAGCGGCTGGAGTGGATGGTACTGCAGTTGAACTTATTGAGAAAGTAGGTGACTCTGATGTTGATTGGTTTGTAAGGATATGTAGTGTATGTATGAATCATGGTGAAGTGTCTGAGGATTGGCAGAATGCATGTATGTATGATACCATTATATAAAGGCAAGGGTGATAAAGGTAAATGTTCCAACCAACTACAGAGATATAAGATTGTTGAGTATACCTGGTAAGTTGTATGGCAAGGTAGTGATTGAGAAAGTGAAGGCATGTACGGAGCATCCGATTGAGGAGGAGCAATGTGGTTTCAGAAATGGTAGAGGACGTGCGGATCAGGTGTTTTCTTTGAAAAATGTGTTTGAGAAATATTTAAAGAAACACATATGGAATTTATGAATCTAAAGAAAGCATATGATAAGGTTGATGGAGATGCCTTGTGGAAAGCCTTAAGAATACACGATATCAGAGTACTTCTGCTCGAAGCTGTGAGAAGTTTTCATCAAGGATGTAAGGCATGTGTACAAGTAAGAAGAGAAGAAAGTGAATAGTTTCAAGGAAGGTCGGTCTGCGGCAGGTGTGTGTGATGTCACCATGGTTGTTTGATTTGTTTATGGATAGGGAGGTAAGGGAATTAAATGCGAGAATCTTAGAGAGAGGGGCGAGTATGCAGTCTGTGGGTGATGAAAGGGCCTGGGAATTGAGTCAGGTGTTGTTTGTTGATGATACAGCATTACTAGCAGATTCGAGTGACAAACTGCAGAAGATGGTGACTGAATTTCGAAGAATGTGTGAAAGGAGGAAGTTGAGAGTAAATATGAATAAAAGCAGGATTATTAGGTTTAGCAGGGTTGAGGGACAGATTAGTTCGGATGTGAGTTTGTACAGTGAAGATTTAGAGGAAGTGAAGTGTTAGATATCTGGGAGTGGACATGGCAGCGAATGGAAACGTGGAAAGCATAAGTCAGTCATAGGGTGGATAAGGAGTCGATGGTTCTGGGAGCGCTGAGGAATGTGTAGAAAGGGATAACGTTATCTGGGAGGGTAAAAATGGGTATGTTTGAAGGTATAGTAGTCTCAATGATATTATTAGGATGCGAATCATGGGCTTTAGATTAGACAGAGCTGAGGAGAAAGGATGTGTTGGAAATGAAATGTTTGAGAACAATATGTGGTGTGAGGTGGTTTGATCGATTAGATAATGAAACGGTATGAGAGAGATGTGTAGTAATAGAAATAGTGTGGTTGAGAGGGTTGAGGAGGTTGTGTTGAAATGGTTTGGACGTATGGAAAAAATTAGTGAGGCAAGGTTGACAAAGGATATATGTGTCAGAGGTGGAGGGAACAAGAACTGGGAGACCAAATTGGAGTAGAAGGATGGAATGAAAAAGATTTTGAGCCATCGGGGCCTGAACATGCAGAAGGATGAAAGGCGTGCAAGGGACAGAGTGAATTGGAACAATGTGGTATACTGGGGTTGACGTGCTGTCATCGGACTGAATCAAGGCATGTGAAACGTCGGGTAAACCATGGAAAGGTCTGTGGGGCCTTGTTGTGAATAGGAAGTTGTGGTTTCGATGCATAAAACATGACATCTAGAGAATGGATGTGAGCGAATATGGACTTTATATGTCTGTTCCTGGCGCTACATCGTTAACCCAGGAAAAGGCGATCAAGTATATATATATATATATATATATATATATATATATATATATATATATATATATATATATATATATATATATTCCTATGAGTCCACAAGGAAAATGAAACACGATAAGTTCCCAAGTGCACTTTCGCGTAATAATTACATCATCAGGGGAGACACAAGAGAGAAATATAAGTCAAATGATATACATCGAAGAGACGAAGCTAGGACTCCATTTGGTAAACATGTGATTGTCCAAAACAATCACATGTGTCTCCCCTGATGATGTGATTATTACACGAAAGTGCACTTGGGAACTTATCGTGTTTCATTTTCTCCGTAGACTCATAGGAATATCTTGATCACGCGCACAATTGTGATCCTTTCCAATATATATATATATATATATATATATATATATATATATATATATATATATATATATATATATATATATATATATATATATATATATTCAATTTTTACTATACATGCTCGCCATTTCCCGCGAGAGCGAGATAGCATCAAGAACAAATGACAGACCCTTGAATAGAAAAATCCCCACTTGGCTCCTTACTCTATTCTTTCTTTTGGAAAGTGATACAGGAATGGAGGACTTCCATCCACTGCCTCCCGCCCGTCTTGGCTACCTTCTACGACACGCAGGGCATACGTGGGCTGTAATTTTTTTCACCCCTATACCCAGTATATATATATATATATATATATATATATATATATATATATATATATATATATATATATACATATATACTGTTTGATAAAGAGCAGTGCATATTTAGCTCACTGTTTGATTTTCGATTTACCCTTCCAAACTTTTTTATTTCTTCTCAGATTACGTTTGAAATAGATGTCACATATTCAATTTCACTTTGATTTTGAATTACATATGACACTTTTCAGTCACTCGAACACTACCCATCTTCTGTCAAATTACACTGCCATCATGAACAACAAATCCAGTTACATTTACAACACAAATAACAGTGAAGTGAACA
>NC_092225.1:55453014-55460514 GCF_036320965.1 Panulirus ornatus
ACCATGGAGACATCACACACCCCTGCCGCAAACCTACATTCACTGAGAACCAATCACTTTCCTCTCTTCCTACACGTACACATGCCTTACATCCTCGATAAAAACTTTTCACTGCTTCTAACATATATATATATATATATATATATATATATATATATATATATATATATATATATAGATTAGCTTGGGTACCCTGTGCTGCAAGTGAAATTTGAACTATTTTTGGACCCCTAGCGCCAGGTTGTGGTGCCGGTGGATCCTGCCTCTCTCTCTCTCTCTCTCTCTCTCTCTCTCTCTCTCTCTCTCTCTCTCTCTCTCTCTCTCTCTCTCTCTCTCTCTCTCCATGAGATACGTGTATCATACATCAGGGTAACGCAGTCGCCCACGTTGAGTGAGAGTGCAGTGAGCTATGTGTAATCTCCGAGGCCTTTTGAAGAGCGGGCCTTTGGTGACCTGAAAATGGCCCGCGAGGTCCGACTCGAGGTCTCTCAACACCCCCCCCCCCCCCCGCCTGTGTCTGGAGCACCACGATCCACTTATTTTTCTCGGGGTTACTTTGATGGTTTTTGGAGGTACTTTTACCGGGTTTGTGCTGCGGAATGAGAAATCTCTCTCTCTCTCTCTCTCTCTCTCTCTCTCTCTCTCTCTCTCTCTCTCTCTCTCTCTCTCTCTCTCTCTCTCTGCCCCTAAGTGAGTGAGTGAGTAACATCTGTCAAGGATGCGAGAGAGAGGTGAACGTATCCGTTGATGGTCTGGTATTAAACGGGTGCAACACTGTCTCGCTGCGATGACTGATGACTGATGAGGGTCGTAAATGGGGCCAGAGGCGTCACATCAGTGGTGTATCCTTCCTCGTACAGTGGGAAATGGTCAGTATGGGGAAGAGAGGGAGAGGGAGAAAGAAGGGGAGGCAAGAAAGAGACTAGTGTTTCGTTTGAGGTTTTGTCAGTAGCTGTGGTGCTTTATTCACTCACTGTAAACGCAGAGGTACAGTGCTTTATTCATTCATCTGGATCATTATTTATTCACTGTAAACGCAGAGGTACAGTGCTTTATTCATTCATCTGGATCATTATTTATTCACTGTAAACGTAGAGGTACAGTGCTTTATTCATTCACTGTAAACGTAGAGGTACAGTGCTTTATTCATTCATCTGGATCATTATTTATTCACTGTAAACGTAGAGGTACAGTGCTTTATTCATTCACTGTAAACGTAGAGGTACAGTGCTTTATTCATTCATCTGGTTCATTATTTATTCACTGTAAACGTAGAGGTACAGTGCTTTATTCATTCACTGTAAACGTAGAGGTACAGTGCTTTATTCATTCATCTGGATCATTATTTATTCACTGTAAACGTAGAGGTACAGTGCTTTATTCATTCATCTGGATCATTATTTATTCACTGTAAACGTAGAGGTACAGTGCTTTATTCATTCATCTGGATCATTATTCATTCATCTGGTATGTACGTGAAAGTCGCTGTGGTGAATAGCAATCATCTAGTTAGATGTAACGATCTCCTGTAACATATGGTGGATATTGTACATCGTTGGTGTACTAACCCTGTGAAGACTACGGTACGACCAGTGGAGTACGACGGTACGACTAGGGGAATACGACGGTACGACCAGGGGAATACGACGGTACGACCAGGGGAACACGACGGTACGACCTGAGGAGTACGACGGTGAGACCAGGGGAATACGACGGTACGACCTGGGGAGTACGACGGTACGACCAGGGGAGTACGACGGTGTCGACCAGGGGAGTACGACGGTACGACCAGGGGAACACGACGGTACGACCTGAGGAGTACGACGGTGAGACCAGGGGAGTACGACGGTACGACCAGGGGAGTACGACGGTACGACCAGGGAAATACGACGGTACGACCAGGGGAGTACGACGGTACGACCAGGGGAGTACGACGGTACGCCTAGGGAGTACGACGATACGACCAGGGGAGTACGACGGTACGACTAGGGGAATACGACGGTACGATCAGGGGAGTACGACGGTACGATCAGGGAAGTACGACGGTACACTAGGGAGTACGACCAGGGGAGTACGACGGTACTGCTCAAGTTTGACTACACCTCTTAAGGGTTCCGGGCAAAGTCCAGGACCCTGACATGATTGCCCTCACGGCTCCTCATCTCCTTCGTAACACACAACACACAGAGACGTCCACTCTGCCGTCACATATTGAAATTAGACCGACGGCGTGTGGCGGAGTGAAAGACACTGTTACGTCAAGTCTCTCTCTCTACACAGGTCATGAAATGTGTTCGTAGGTTCCCCGGTGTGGATCAGGTTAGGTTAGGTTAGGTTAGGTTAGGTTAAGTTAGGTCAGGTCATTAAATGTGTTCGCAGGTTCCCCAGTTAGGTTAGGCTAGGTTAGATTAGGTTGGATTAGGTTAGGTTAGGTTAGGTTAGTTAGGTCATTAAATGTGTTCGCAGGTTCCCCGGTTAGGTTAGGCTAGGTTAGATTAGGTTAGATTAGGTTAGGTTAGGTTAGGTTAGGTTAGGTTAGATTAGGTTGGATTAGGTTAGGCTAGGTAAGGTCAGGTCAGGTCATTAAATGTGTTCGCAGGTTCCCCAGTGTGGATCAGACACGACCTCAACCCCAGGTCAAGTGTGGTGGAGTGGGGGCCTTGACCCTCCGCACTTATATAAGTGTCTCGTACTTGTGGGCCAAGTAGGCTCATTCGTTAAGTGAAATCAGCCTTTTGGCATCTAAAGTACCCGCCCGTAGCCGTCCGTTACCCGAAGGTTCGTGTGGATTGGGTCATCGGGAAGCGCTGAGGGAGGGACGACCACCCAACCCGATACGTAACATTTTCATCTCTTCCTTCATATAAGTTACTGGCGGCCATTTAAACCTGTTGGCAGGGCAGAACCAGCCATGCGGGTGGATGAGAGAGAGAAAGAGAGAGAGAGAGAGAGAGAGAGAGAGAGAGAGAGAGAGAGAGAGAGAGAGAGAGAGAGAGAGAGAGTTTTATTACTGATCTCCGATTTGGCCATGCAGAGCGAGTGACTGGTTCTTGTATCCTGCATATTATAGCCTGGGTACACAGAGAGAGAGAGAGAGAGAGAGAGAGAGAGAGAGAGAGAGAGAGAGAGAGAGAGAGAGAGAGAGAGAGAGAGAGAAAAGAGGCCACTCGAAGTTTTACCGTTAGCGACGTACCGTGCCTACAGTACTGGGGTGGTGTGTGTGTGTGTGTGTGTGTGTGTGTGTGTGTGTGTGTGTAGGGGGGGTTGATTTGTGTGTGTGTGTGTGTGTGTGTGTGTGTAGGGGGGGTTGATTTGTGTGTGTGTGTGTGTGTGTGTGTGTGTGTGTGTGTGTGTGTGTGTAGGGGGGTTGATTTGTGTGTGTGTGTGTGTGTGTGTGTGTGTGTGTGTGTGTAGTGAGGGTTGAGGTGGGAGGTTGGAGGTAAGTGTAAGTGTTCGTGCGTATTTCAGGGTTAGGTTACGTGTTGTGTCATGCAGGCTCAGTGACGGTGGCGGTGCTCAGCAGTGGACGACCTGCGCCTCCCTCCCTCCCTCCACACACACACACGACGTGATGCTGTGGACTCCTTTACGTTTCTGATTCATGACTGACATTATCTTAGCGTCGTACTGTTATCTTAGCGTCGTATTGTTATCTTAGTGTCGTATTGTTATCTTAGTGTCGTACTGTTATCTTAGTGTCGTACTGTTATCTTAGCGTCGAGCCGTTATCTTAGCGTCGTACTGTTATCTTAGCGTCGTATTGTTATCTTAGTGTCGTATTGTTATCTTAGTGTCGTACTGTTATCTTAGTGTCGTACTGTTATCTTAGCGTCGAGCCGTTATCTTAGTGTCGTACTGTTATCTTAGCGTCGTATTGTTATCTTAGTGTCGTATTGTTATCTTAGTGTCGTACTGTTATCTTAGTGTCGTACTGTTATCTTAGCGTCGAGCCGTTATCTTAGTGTCGTACTGTTATCTTAGCGTCGTATTTAGTGTCGTATTGTTGTCTTAGTGTTGTACTGTTATCTTAGCGTCGAACCGTTATCTTAGTGTCGTACTGTTATCTTAGTGCCGTACTGTTATCTTAGTGTCGTACTGTTATCTTAGCGTCGAACCGTTATCTTAGTGTCGTACTGTTATCTTAGTGTCGTACTGTTATCTTAGTGTCGTACTGTTATCTTAGCGTCGAGCCGTTATCTTAGTGTCGTACTGTTATCTTAGCGTCGTATTTAGTGTCGTATTGTTATCTTAGTGTCGTACTGTTATCTTAGCGTCGAACCGTTATCTTAGTGTCGTACTGTTATCTTAGTGTCGTACTGTTATCTTAGCGTCGAACCGTTATCTTAGTGTCGTACTGTTATCTTAGTGTCGTACTGTTATCTTAGTGTCGTACTGTTATCTTAGCGTCGAGCCGTTATCTTAGTGTCGTACTGTTATCTTAGCGTCGTATTTAGTGTCGTATTGTTATCTTAGTGTCGTACTGTTATCTTAGCGTCGAACCGTTATCTTAGTGTCGTACCGTTATCTTTTTGTCTTACTGTTATCTTAGCGTCGTAGTTATTTAGTGTCGTACTGTTATCTTAGTGTCGTACTGTTATCTCTGTTGTCTTAGTGTCGCACTCTTATCCCTGTATCTTCGTGTCGTACTGTTATCTCTGGTATCTCGTGTCGTTCTGTTATCTTCGCTATCTTGTGTCATACTGTCCTCTCTGTTGTCTATGTGTCATACTGTCTCTTCCGCTATCTTGTGTCATACTGTCCCTCCCCTATCCTGTGTCATACTGTCTCCTCCCCTATCTTGTGTCATATTGTCCCCTCCGTTATCTATCTTGTGTCATACTGTCCCCTCCGCTATCTATCTTGTGTCATATTGTCCCCTCCGCTATCTATCTTGTGTCATACTGTCCCCTACGCTGTCTATCTTGTGTCATATTGTCCCCTCCGCTATCTATCTTGTGTCATACTGTCCCCTACACTATCTATCTTGTGTCATACTGTCCCCTCCGCTATCTATCTTGTGTCATACTGTCCCCTCCGCTATCTATCTTGTGTCATACTGTCCCCTCCGCTATCTTGTGTCATACTGTCCCCTCCGCTATCTATCTTGTGTCATACTGTCCCTTCCGCTATCTATCTTGTGTCATACTGTCCCCTACGCTTTCTATCTTGTGTCATATTGTCCCCTCCGCTATCTATCTTGTGTCATACTGTCCCCTACGCTATCTATCTTGTGTCATACTGTCCCCTACGCTATCTATCTTGTGTCATACTGTCCCCTAAGCTGTCTATCTTGTGTCATATTGTCCCCTCCGCTATCTATCTTGTGTCATACTGTCCCCTACGCTATCTATCTTGCGTCATACTGTCCCCTACGCTATCTATCTTGTGTCATACTGTCCCCTCCGCTATCTATCTTGTGTCATACTGTCCCCTCCGCTATCTATCTTGTGTCATACTGTCCCCTCCGCCATCTATCTTGTGTCATACTGTCCCCTACGCTGTCTGTCTTGTGTCATTCTGTCCCCTCCGCTATCTATCTTGTGTCATACTGTCCCCTCCGCTATCTATCGTGTCATACTGTCCCCCACGCTATCTATCTTGTGTCATACTGTCCCTTACGCTATCTATCTTGTGTCATACTGTCCCCTACGCTATCTATCTTGTGTCATACTGTCCCTTACGTTATCTATCTTGTGTCATACTGTCCCCTCCGCCATCTATCTTGTGTCATACTGTCCCCTACGCTATCTATCTTGTGTCATACTGTCCCCTACGCTATCAATCTTGTGTCATACTGTCCCCCACGCTATCTATCTTGTGTCATACTGTCCCCTACGCTATCTATCTTGTGTCATACTGTCCCCTACGCTATCTATCTTGTGTCATACTGTCCCCTACGCTATCTATCTTGTGTCATACTGTCCCCTACGCTATCTATCTTGTGTCATACTGTCCCCTACGCTATCTATCTTGTGTCATACTGTCCCCTACGCTATCTATCTTGTGTCATACTGTCCCCTACGCTATCTATCTTGTGTCATACTGTCCCTTACGTTATCTATCTTGTGTCATACTGTCCCCTCCGCCATCTATCTTGTGTCATACTGTCCCCTACGCTATCTATCTTGTGTCATACTGTCCCCTACGCTATCTATCTTGTGTCATACTGTCCCCTACGCTATCTATCTTGTGTCATACTGTCCCCTACGCTATCTATCTTGTGTCGTACTCAACCCTGCGGTCGACGAAGGAACCGCCAATTTTGGAGTAGAATTGATGACGTTGTCCTCGCTGAACACACACACACACACACACACACACACACACACACACACACACACACACACACGGCACCTGAGGACTCACTGCACGTAAAATGGACGGTTCGAGTCTTTCCTGAGCAGCCCGCTTCTCCAAGACTTGGTTCCTGATTAAGAACAAAGGACACGTTTACCATCACAAGGATGGTCGGGATATGACACCCCCCTCTCCCTGGCCTCAACCCATGACCAGGTCAAGTTTGGTGTCACAACTGATTGACCGCAGCTCAGACGAGTGTGTGACTGATAATTTCTATAATCGTACAGAAGATGACCCCAGCCTTCAACCAGCATTGTGGGGTCTACCTACATCTACGTCTGTCCCCGCACGGTATAGTATGGGTTATTGTGTGTGTGTGTACATCAACCCCCCCGTCGTATGTACACTCCCGTCAACGTTACTCACTGGAGTGGCGGGGGAGAGGATGTTGTTTTATGTTTGGCGAGGTGGCGACGGGAATGGATGAAGGCAGCAAGACTGAATATGTACATGTGTATTTTTGTATATGTTTGTGTATGTATATATGTATGTATACGTTGAAATGTATATGTATGTATATGTGCGTGTGTGGGCGTTTATGTACATGCATGCTTATGTGGGTGGTTTGCGCCATTCCTCGTCTGTTTCCTTGCGCTACCTCCCTGACGCGTGAGATGGCGATTAAGTATAATGATTATATATATATATATATATATATATATATATATATATATATATATATATATATATATATATATATATATTTCGAGGCGACGTAAACAGTATCATTAATCCCTCTGGATTTCCAGGAATAAGGATTAGTACTTTCATCTCTCCGGTAAATCCAGGATTAACTCAGCCTCTGACCCCCAGCGGCACATCCTGAAGACTTGCTGTGTGTTGTGTGGTTCACAGTGGTACTGGTGGTGTGAGGCGGGGGTCGTTATCTCTGGACTCGATACTGATAGCGTGGTACAGCCCCCGTGGGGTTATCTTTACTAGTCTGTGGTACAGCCCCCGTGGGGTTATCTTTACTGGTCTGTGGTACAGCCACCGTGGGGTTATCTATACTGGTCTGTGGTACAGCCACCGTGGGGTTATCTTTACTGGTCTGTGGTACAGCCACCATGGGGTTATCTTTACTGGTCTGTGGTACAGCCACCGTGGGGTTATCTTTACTGGTCTGTGGTACAGCCACCG
>NC_092225.1:55465514-55480514 GCF_036320965.1 Panulirus ornatus
TCACATGATGAGGTGATGGTCGTGTGCGAGGCTGGTGTGTGTGTGGGGGATGGTGAGTGTGGGGGTCACATGATGAGGTGTTGGTCGTGTGCGAGGCTGGTGTGTGTGTGGGGGATGGTGAGTGTGGGGTCACATGATGAGGTGTTGGTCGTGTGCGAGGCTGGTGTGTGTGGGGGATGGTGAGTGTGGGGTCACATGATGAGGTGTTGGTCGTGTGCGAGGCTGGTGTATGTGGGGGGGATGGTGAGTGTGGGGGTCACATGATGAGGTGCTGGTCGTGTGCGAGGCTGGTGTGTGTGTGGGGGATGGTGAGTGTGGGGTCACATGATGAGGTGTTGGTCGTGTGCGAGGTTGGTGTATGTGGGGGGGATGGTGAGTGTGGGGTCACATGATGAGGTGTTGGTCGTGTGCGAGGCTGGTGTGTGTGTGTGGGGGATGGTGAGTGTGGGGTCACATGAGACGAGCAGAGACAGGAGCAGAGGTGGACTCTGTGTTAACATGAGAAATTATTAGGGTTTTTCTCTTTTTGTGGTAATTATGTAATTATGTAATTTCCCACTGAAGGTAATTTTTAAATAACGATTTATGTCTTTTTTGTACTTTTTTGGGAATTCTATAAATTCCGTGTGAAGGTAATTTTTAAGTAACGATTTTTTCTTTTTGTACTTTTTTGGGGGGATTGTATAATTTCCCTGTGAAGGTAGTTTTTAAGTAACGATTTTTTCTTTATTTTTTGTATGTTTTTGGGAATCATATAAATTTCCTGTGAAGGTGATTTCTAAGTAACGATTTTTTTCTTTTGTTGTACTTTTTGAAGGTAATTTTTAAGTAACGATTTTTTTTATTTTTTGTACTTTTTTGGGAATTCTATAAATTCCATGTGAAGGTAATTTTTAAGTAACGATTTTTTCTTTATTTTTTATACTTTTTTGGGAATTATATAAATTCCCTGTGAAGGTAATTTTTAAGTAACGATTCTTTCTTTCTTTTTTTGGTCTTTTTTGGGAATTATATAAAATCCATGTGAAGGTAATTTTTAAGTAACGATTCTTTCTTTCTTTTTTGGTCTTTTTTGGGGGGAATATATAATTTCCCTGTGAAGGTAATTTTTAAGTAATTTTTTTCCTTTTTTTTAGATATTTTTTGGCCATTATTTGGAGACGGATCTTCACGATTTATTTGTTATTATAAACGTGTTGATTTATGGTGATAATCTTGAGCTCATTATCACTGATGAATCTTGTTGATAACTTTATTAAATAAATGATGATAAAGAAGGATTTATGATGGCTGAGTCTGCCAGCCTCACCACGCGTGGGTCACAGCCCTCGAGTGGAATCTAGTGGAAGAAGGTTGAACTTACCCTCAAGTGGACTCCAGTAAGTGGAGTCTAGTGGAAGAAAGTTAGGGTTGCCCTCAAGTGGACTCTAGTGAGTGAAGTCGAGTGGAAGAAGAGTTAGGGTTGCCCTCGAGTGGACTCCAGTAAGTGGAGTCTAGTGGCAGAAGGTTGAACTTACCCTCAAGTGGACTCCAGTAAGTGGAGTCTAGTGGCAGAAGGTTGAACTTACCCTCAAGTGGACTCCAGTAAGTAGAGTCTAGTGGAAGAAGGTTGAAGTGGACTCCAGTAAGTAGAGTCTAGTGGAAGAAGAGTTAGGGTTGCCCTCAAGCAGACTCCAGTAAGTGGAGTCTAGTGGAAGAAGGTTAAACTTACCCTCAAGTGGACTCTAGGGAGGTTCTAGTGGCAGAGGGTTAGGGCTGCCTTCAAGGTGGACAAGTTTCATTCTGACTCGTCATGTTTGACCCGCTGATATTAGCACTGTCGGGTTGTTATGCTGTATCCATGCTTACGGCCGATGAAGTGTATGCATACGTGATGAAGTGTATGCATACTTGATGAAGTGTATGTATACGTGTTGAAGTGTAGGCATGCGTGATGAAGTGTATGCATGCGTGATGAAGTGTATGTATACGTGTTGATGTGTAGGCATACGTGATGAAGTGTAGGCATACATGATGAAGTGTATGCATGCGTGTTGAAGTGTATGCATACGTGATGAAGTGTAGGCATACATGATGAAGTGTATGCATGCGTGTTGAAGTGTATGCATACGTGATGAAGTGTATGCATACGTGATGAAGTGTAGGCATACGTGATGAAGTGTATGCATACGTGTTGAAGTGTATGCATACGTGATGAAGTGTAGGCATACATATGCATGAAAGAAGAGGAAAAAACTATAGGGAAAAACCAGTTCCTCAGAATGTGGCGACTTGGAGACGAAAGTGAGACGACCCACCGGGTCTTCATGCAGAGCGAGATGGACGAGATGGTGGGTGTTGTGCCCTCCGTCTCTTGTGGCTGAACCGAGGCGGAGGAGGTCGACCCGAGTCACCTAGAGGAAGGGATGCGATACGAGAGCCCCTGTGATGAAGGTGAGGTGAGGGGTCGTTACTTTAAGGAGGAGGAGGAGGAGGAGGAGGAGGAGGAAGGGCAGCGAGAGGCGTGTTGTGTGTGGGATGCCGAGGGAGGGAAGGTAGGGTCACTGTACTTGCAGCTGGAGACGGGGGAGTCAGGAGGGCTGGAGAGAGAGGGGTCTCTCTCTCTCTCTCTCTCTCTCTCTCTCTCTCTCTCTCTCTCTCTCTCTCTCTCTCTCTCTCTCTCTCTCTCTCAACTCCGCGGCGTTGGGGGTCGTGCCCCGTGGCTGACCTCAGGCTACTCTGGGAAGAGTGTCTGCCTTGTTCTTCAAGCTGCGCTGCCTCCTCCCTCGCCTGGCCGGCGTCGGCGGCCGCTGACCGGACAGTGGCCCGGCTGACGGAGTCCATCACGAAGCCCCGGACCTCACTCCTGGACCTCCCTCCCTCCTTACTTCCCTCCCTGCCGGTGTGTGATGTGTGAGGGAGCCCACCCAGAGGGATGGGTTCATGAACGAGTCATTACGTGTGCGTGGACATGAGACACGTCCTGGGCAGGTGTGGTGACACTGCACCACGGTCATGACGTGGTCACGTTTACCTTGGGGACACACACACACACACACACACACACACACAGGATCAGGGGGGGTTACTGCTGGTGGGGGAGGCATTGACGTCAGCAGCCCAGGATGGAGGACGCAAGCTTGATCACAGTGTAGGCCGACGACCTGCTGGTGACCCCAGACCACACCGTCCTGCTCATGACCCCAGACTACACCGACCTGCTCATGGCACCAGACCACACTGACCTGTTCATGGCCCCAGACCACATTGACCTGCTCATGGCCCCTTCTCTGTTCCTTCCTTTTGAAAAGTAAAAATTGGAGGGGGGGTGGGGGATTTCCAGCCATCACGTTCCCTCCCCCATTTAGTCGCCTTCTACGTCACGCAGGGAATACGTGGGAAGTAGTCTTTCTCCTCTATCCCCAGGGATAATATTATTATTATTATCATTATCATTATTATCATTATTATCATTATTATTATTATTATTATTATTATTATTATTATTATTACTCATTATTATTATTATTATTATTATCATTATTATTATTATTATTATTATTATTATTATTATCATTATTATAATTATTACTCTTATTATTATTATTATTATAATTATTATTACTCATTATTATTATTATTATTACTCATTATTATTATTATTATTATTATTATTATTATTATTATTATTATTATTATTATTATTATTATTACTCGACCTTGGAAACAAGGATATGACGAAATCCTTTCGGATAAGACGGTGCTGGACGCGACTGTGTTCCTGTCCTCACAGTGACGATGGTAGAGCCTGAACGAAGGCAACCTTTTGCTGGTGTTGTGACTACGTGCAGGCGGAGCCTCGTACCACTGCTTCCCCCGCCTTAGCGAGGCAGCGTCAGGAACAGACGCTGGGAGCTGTCATGGGTATCTCTATGGATTTGTTTTCCTTTTACCTGGAACTCCTTGGCTGCCCCAGGTCTAATTAGATTACAAGGGTCTGGAAGGTATAGCTGCCGAAGACTGGAAAAGAAAAAAATGTTACTGAGATCCATGAGTTTCCAGGAATGGCGAAGATTCATTTTGATGTGGACGGCTAACTTACCCCTGGACTGCATGACCTGTTGGTCTGGAATATCCCAAGAGCAGCTGGAACCAGCGTGGTGGACTGGAACCATAATACTCACTTGGGACTGAGCCGAGCGAACCTATCGGGGCGGCCAGGTAGGAACTGGATGGGGTTACTGAGTGTCCTATGAAGAACCAGGTGATAGTGGGTGGGGTAAGTTCGCTAATGGGATGTGATCGCTATTTAAGTTGTGCATTATAACCGGCGTCAGACTGGAAGGGGAAACTGACCATTTGTTGCCATTGTTATCAGGCCCAGGTAATGGCAGGCGGGGAGAGGAGCAAGACTAGGACAACAAGTTTTGTTATTTATAAGAGACTTACTTAAACTCAGGTCCTCCGAGGGAGGAGGAGGAGGAGGATGTCTGGCGGCTTAGGACCGTGATAGAAACCCGCCATAAGACCCTGTAAGCTATTCTTTAATTAAACTTGGTGGGTGGGAAGTATTGCGTGGAAGATCATAATGCTTCTTCTTAGGGTGGGAGTCTGGGGGTGTGTGTGGGGTGGCAGTGTTGGAGCTTTATAGGTAAAACCCGATAACGTGAAGGTCTTACTGGCTACGTAGACTTGAATAAGGTGCGTCGCAAGCTGGGCAGTCGAGGTCTGTTATGCTGAGCAGTTGAGGGTTGGGAAACAGCGCACAAGACCGTCCCTGGACTGCAGTTTGTGAAGTAACTGCCTCTCAGAGCTTGGTAATACGAGGGTAAGAAATCATCTCTGAGGGGTGCCCACAAACTCGACGTGTTAACGCCCGCAACTTGTGTGTGTGTGTGGATGCTTGAGGTAACACTGATGAATGATGATCATGTCTCATTATCTGGGTTTGGGTTACCTTCAAGCCGTCAGCTGCTCTGTCGGTCTCCGGGTTGACACACGAGGAGGCCCGACTGCACGGCGGGAATGTGGTTCTGTCTGTGTCATGGATGTAACTGTGGGCATTTTGCGTGTCCCGGAGAGGAAGAGTCTTACACTGGTGTTGCCTCCTCCCCCCTCGCTCACGACCTGTACCATGTTGTAGACTTATACACACACACACACACACACACACACACACACACACACACGCACACACACACACACACACACTAGCTTACGCCAGATACCCATTCATCGACCAGACCCTCAAAAGAGGGTGAGGATGAGTGGCTGGGCCTGTGTGTGTGAGCCAGTTCCTCTTGTCTCGGAGGAGCTCGAACCCGGGCACGTGAGATTGACGGGTGGCAACGCTACGGAGGCTCGTGTGTGTGTGTGTGTGTGTGTGTGTGTGTGTGTGTGTGTGTGTGTGTGTGTTTTCATATGTATACATATGACACAGAGAGAGAGAGAGAGAGAGAGAGAGAGAGAGAGAGAGAGAGAGAGAGAGAGAGAGAGAGAGTGTTCGTCTGACTTTAACACTGACATAGAAAGATCCGCTTGAAAACAGTTGAAGAAAACGATGATATAGCAAAGGCTCTCTCTCTCTCTCTCTCTCTCTCTCTCTCTCTCTCTCTCTCTCTCTCTCTCTCTCTCTCTCTCTCTCTCTCTCTCTCTCTCTCAGGCAACACGCCGGACGGAAAACAGGTAAGAAAAAAAAAAAGAAATACCTTGCAGGATTAATATGGCTGAAGGAATTTTTTTTTTTCTTTTTTACATGAAAGTCCTCCGGTAGAATGAGCGGGAACATGTCATGCATCGCATCGCCGACTGCATCCATCCCTCCACTCTTTGTAAGAAAGGAAAAAAAATTATATATATATATATATATATATATATATATATATATATATATATAGTGAGTATATAAACTTGAGTTGCAGCCCCGTCACCTTCCATGTCCATATTACTCCTGGCGTGGTGGAGTGACGTAGTGATCCAGTCCCGCTCGCCCCCCTTGAGGCAGGCGACGCTGGCTGACCTGGGTTGGTAATGGTACGGCAACATGGCCGTGACTGCTGCGTGGTGAACACCGTCTCCGTTGTAGAGTAATCTCACGTCGCCTCTATATGGAGTCGAGTCGTGGGGTCGACAAAGCCAGTGTTAGCATCCGGTCAATTTACGAGTCCCTCATTTACACCTAGAGCTCTACGTAGAGCCTTGTTAATTCATTTACGAGTCTACCATTTACACTTAGCGGTCTACGTAGTAGAGTCTAGTTACTTAATTTACGAGTCTCTCATTTACACCTGGCGCTCTAAGTAGTGGTGCCTAGTTACTTAATTTACGAGTCTCTCATTTACACCTGGCGCTCTACGTAGTAGAGCCTAGTTACTTAATTTACGAGACTCTCATTTACACCTAGCGCTCTACGTAGTAGAGCCTAGTTACGTAATTTACGAGTCTCTCATTGACACCTGGCGCTCTGCGTAGTAGAGTCTAGTTACTTAATTTACGAGTCTCTCATTTACACCTGGCGCTCTGCGTAGTAGAGCCTAGTTACTTAATTTACGAGTCTCCCATTTACACCTAGCGCTCTACGTAGAAGAGCCTAGTTACTTAATTTACGAGTCTCCCATTTACACCTAGCGCTCTACGTAGTAGAGCCTAGTTACTTAATTTACGAGTCTCTCATTTACACCTAGCGCTCTACGTAGAAGAGCCTAGTTACTTAATTTACGAGTCTCCCATTTACACCTAGCGCTCTACGTAGTAGAGCCTAGTTACTTAATTTACGAGTCTCTCATTCACACCTAGCGCTCTACGTAGTAGAGCCTAGTTACTTAATTTACGAGTCTCTCATTTACACCTAGCGCTCTACGTAGTAGAGCCTAGTTACTTAATTTACGAGTCTCCCATTTACACCTAGCGCTCTACGTAGTAGAGCCTAGTTACTTAATTTACGAGTCTCCCATTTACACCTAGCGCTCTACGCAGAAGAGCCTAGTTACCTACATTATGTCTCGGGGGAGGAGCGCCACTAATAGCAACAGCCGATCTTCTGGTTATGTTCCTCCACGAGAAGTTCTGAATGTGGTACTTTATTACTTGGTACGTTAATGTTTTTAACCTTTTTGTGTGTTATGGGCAATTCTGGACTCGTGGGGTGGTGTAGAGACGTGGACTCAGCCTCTCGCCTTTTGGAATTCCCCGCCATGTGTTTACCCAGATCCCCTCCTCCCTGACCGGCGAATCTCCCACGGTGACGGAGGAACAGTTGATCGCCCGCCGCTCTTTTCCTCGCGGGTCGCCCAGGACTGCAGAGCGATTGCTCGGTGAGTGGGGCCGACAGGGGCAGGGAGGTGGGGGCAAGTGGTTCCCATTTGGATGTGGGGGTGGAAGGGTGGGGTTAGGGGGGGGGACGGCTAGACGTGGTGGTTGAGGTGTGACGTAAATCTGAAGGAGGTTATGGCATTAGGGCGAGGGAGGGCCTGAGTGGAGGGACGGCGGGAGGGGGTTGGGTGAGGGTGTGAGGAGTTTAAGCCGGGGTGAGAGGAGGTGGCAGGACCGCCGGGGGTGAGAGGAGGTAGCAGGACCGCCGGGGGTGAGGGGCTGAGGGAAGGGTGAATATGATGAGGTGTAGGAGGAGGAGGGTGGGTGATGGCGTGGGCCGAGGTTGTGTGGGGAGGATGGCAGCTGGGGAAGGGTGGACCACGATGGAGGTGGGGAGTACGCGCCGCTGAGAGCGGGTAGGTAGTGAGGGTAAGGTGACGGTGTCTCCGTGAATAGCTACTATTCTGCCTTCAAGGCTTCGATAACTAACTTAATTTCTCTTATTTATCACGTTGTTCACTCAGATCTCCCTGAACCGTACGGCGTACGCAGAACAGACACTCCTTGTACGCCCCGTCCGGTCCCGTCCCCCAGCGTACGCAGAACAGACACTCCTTGTACGCCCCGTCCGGTCCCGTCCCCGGCGTACGCAGAACAGACACTCCTTGTACGCCCCGTCCGGTCCCGTCCCCCAGCGTACGCAGAACAGACACTCCTTGTACGCCCCGTCCGGTCCCGTCCCCGGCGTACGCAGAACAGACACTCCTTGTACGCCCCGTCCGGTCCCGTCCCCCAGCGTACGCAGAACAGACACTCCTTGTACGCCCCATCTGGTCCCGTCCCCCAGCGTACGCAGAACAGACACTCCTTGTGCGCCCCGTCCGGTCCCGTCCGCATAAGATCCTTATCAGACACCGACCACTGGGTTTACTACCTGGGGAACCAGTACCTGGGGCACTCGTGATGGTATGAAGTACACAGACGTAAAGTGGAGAAGGGGTCAGTAAATGTAAGTACATGTGAAGGGACACTTATAAAGTGGTGGCTTGTTGGCTGGCTGGGCTGTGACCTCACCTGACCTGACACCTAGGCTTGTTGGCTGGGCTATGACCTCACTTGACCTTGACAACCAGGCACGGGACGACGCGTCGTCGTGCCATTACGAGCCCCGGAGACGTGATGACAGGACATGGCTGAGGTGAGGTCATCCATATGTGTTTCAAGAGGTCGTTGTGGACAGCTTATAGGATATATGTGTTTCAAGAGGTCGTCATTGTGGACAGCTTATAGGATATATGTGTTTCAAGAGGTCGTCTTGGACAGCTTATAGGATAGATGTGTTTCAAGAGGTCGTCTTGGACGGCTTATAGGATATATGTGTTTCAAGAGGTCGTCATTGTGGACAGCTTATAGGATATATATATATATATTCCTCCCATGGGAGGTCGTCTGCTAAGTAAGCCGCCCCTCCTCCCCCAGATATCACCGATACCCGAAGATGATGTATCCCACTTGGCGCCATCGATAAGATGTCTTCCTGCGTCACCTTTAAGCCGGCAAAAATAGCAAATGATGCTGTGGAACTTTTTTATCCCGGGGGTCGGTGGGTGGAGGAGGAGGAGGAGGAGGGGCGCTAGTCTGGTATTTCTGTGTGGCGACAGCTTCCCCCCGTGAGTGAGTGAGTGAGGAGGACATTATTAAAGTCTAGGGAACTCCCTCTCCCTCCCTCCCTCCCTCCCCTCTCTCTCTCTCTCTCTCTCTCTCTCTCTCTCTCTCTCTCTCTCTCTCTCTCTCTCTCTCTCTCTCCCTGGGAGGAGGAACACCCACCACGCTGGAGGAGTGAGCGATGAGCGTCGTCTTCGTGCCAGTGACGCCTCGCGCCGCCAGGCAGGACCTGCCCGACAGTCATGGGACTTCCTCCGTCGCTCCGCGCGGCCAAGTGTCCTCCCTCAGCTGTCGACAGTGAGAGAGGGACAGATGAGCTCTTCCCTTGTCATCTCCAACGTAGGATATGAGATAGAGATTTCTTTCTTTCTTTCTTTCTTTCTTTTTAGTGGGAAAGAGGCTGGGTTGAGAGTCGTCCTCAGCCCTGGTCGTTGGGTGGTGAGCGTCAGCTGGTCCTGGGAGACGGTCAGGGCGATTCGTTTTCCCATCTCGAGAGACGATGACACACAGTAGCGCTGGTCGTGTGCTGCGCTACCCTCGCACCTCGAAATATTCTCACGCGCGCGCGTGCGTTATGTACGTGTGTGTATGTGTGTGTGTGTGTGTACGTGGGTGTGCACCTGCTCCAGCAGGAGGGGGAGAGAAATATCACGTGGTCATCAAGCGGACGTGGCACTGGCCCACTGCCGAGGTGTGCCACTGCAGGAGGGAGGGTAACCCGACAGCCGCTGATCATGCAGCCAGCCAGCCAGCCCGCCCGCCCGCCAGCGGCCTGGTGCGGGCAACGTTCATTCTGGCCGGGGTTTAATAGATGGTTAAGCTGGGTGGCTGAGAGAGAGAGAGAGAGAGAGAGAGAGAGAGAGAGAGAGTAGCAAGCCTTTGTTGTGGAGACTCTCCTCCCCCCCTTCAAAGGTCCCTCCCTCCCTCTCCCTCACCACTAAGGGTAGTGGTGGCTGGATGAAGAAGTAAGTGGTTCTAGTGGCGTGGGAGGGTGGTTGTGAGTGCTGGCCCCCACTACCTCCAGCCCCATCAGGTAATGCAGTCTTTACCGCCGTGTTCCTCCTGCCCACCAGATGGACCAGCCCACCTTGCTCTGTGCCACAGTACTGTACACACCTGTGCCCACCTTACTCTGTGCCACAGTACTGTATACACCTGTGCCCACCTTACTCTGTGCCACAGTACTGTATACACCTGTGCCCACCTTACTCTGTGCCACAGTACTGTACACACCTGTGCCCACCTTACTCTGTGCCACAGTACTGTATACACCTGTGCCCACCTTACTCTGTGCCACAGTCTGTATACACCTGTGCCCACCTTACTCTGTGCCACAGTACTGTACACACCCATGCCTACCTTACTCTGTGCCACAGTACTGTACACACCCATGCCTACCTTACTCTGTGCCACAGTACTGTACACACCTGTGCCCACCTTACTCTGTGCCACAGTACTGTACACACCTGTGCCCACCTTACTCTGTGCCACAGTACTGTACACACCTGTGCCTACCTTACTCTGTACCACAGTACTGTACACACCCATGCCTACCTTACTCTGTGCCACAGTACTGTACACACCCATGCCCACCTTACTCTGTGCCACAGTACTGTACACACCTATGCCCACCTTACTCTGTGCCACAGTACTGTACACACCTGTGCCCACCTTACTCTGTGCCACAGTACTGTACACACCCATGCCTACCTTACTCTGTGCCACAGTACTGTACACACCTGTGCCCACCTTACTCTGTGCCACAGTACTGTACACACCCATGCCCACCTTACTCTGTGCCACAGTACTGTACACACCTATGCCCACCTTACTCTGTGCCACAGTACTGTACACACCTATGCCCACCTTACTCTGTGCCACAGTACTGTACACACCCATGCCTACCTTACTCTGTGCCACAGTACTTACACACCTGTGCCCACCTTACTCTGTGCCACAGTACTGCACACACCCATGCCTACCTTACTCTGTGCCACAGTACTGTACACACCTGTGCCAACCTTACTCTGTGCCACAGTACTGTACACACCCATGCCTACCTTACTCTGTGCCACAGTACTGTACACACCCATGCCCACCTTACTCTGTGCCACAGTACTGTACACACCTGTGCCCACCTTACTCTGTGCCACAGTACTGTACACACCCATGCCCACCTTACTCTGTGCCACAGTACTGTACACACCTGTGCCCACCTTGCTCTGTGCCACAGTACTGTACACACCCATGCCCACCTTACTCTGTGCCACAGTACTGTACACACCCATGCCCACCTTACTCTGTGCCACAGTACTGTACACACCAGTGCCCACCTTACTCTGTGCCACAGTACTGTACACACCCATGCCCACCTTACTCTGTGCCACAGTACTGTACACACCCATGCCCACCTTACTCTGTGCCACAGTACTGTACACACCAATGCCCACCTTACTCTGTGCCACAGTACTGTACACACCCATGCCCACCTTACTCTGTGCCACAGTACTGTACACACCCATGCCCACCTTACTCTGTTCAGGTGCAATTGATATACTATAATCCAGCAGCGAATTTCCAGTAAACTCTGTAGATACTGGTAATTGCCTTTCACTAACATTGGAGCACAGTGCCATACCCTCTGTTAAGACGTCACTTTTGTACCATCTTTTGACTCGCTGGTTATGAGAATGTTACACCATTGTCGACCTTAAAGACACACTTAGGTTTTATCCTGTCGGCTTGAGCGTCAAATGCGTAGCTTCTTGTGACGCTGCGTTAAGCCCGTGGTATGACATACCCCAGGTGACCCTGTCATAACGACTCTCTGTAACGGAACATTGTACCTCCGTCGACACAAGAGAACCTGTGCGGTATATCCTTTTCAGCCGGAAACCTTTTCCGTCCCTTTCATTGTACTGTCACGCTCCCCCAGCATCGCTACCAGCCTGCAGTGAAGCAAGGACGGAAGTCATCCCTGGCGTGGCCAGGAGGGTTGGAGTGTGTGGGGGTGTCCGAGTGATCACAAAACACAACTTGGATTTTTAACCAGGGCAGGTGAAGCGTCCTGGGTAAACCATGGAGAGGTCTGTGGGGGCCTGGATGTGGATAGGGAGCTGTGGTACCGGTGCATTACACGTGACTGCTAGAGACTGAGTGTGAACCTTTTTTGTGTGTGTGTGGATGAGTGGATAGGCCATTCTTCGTATGTTTCCTGGCGCTACCTCGCTGACACGGGAAACTGCGATTAAGTATAATGATGATGATGATATATATATATATATATATATATATATATATATATATATATATATATATATATATATATATATATATTTGTGCTTTGTCGCTGTCTCCCGCGTTTGCGAGGTAGCGCAAGGAAACAGACGAAAGAAATGGCCCAACCAACCCCCATACACATGTATATACATACACGTCCACACACGCAAATATACATACCTACACAGCTTTCCATGGTTTACCCCAGACGCTTCACATGCCCTGATTCAATCCACTGACAGCAAGTCAACCCCGGTATACCACATCGATCCCTGGGGATAGGGGAGAAAGAATGCTTCCCACGTATTCCCTGCGTGTCGTAGAAGGCGACTAAAAGGGGAGGGAGCGGAGAACTGCAAATCCTCCCCTCCCGTTTTTTAGTTTTCCAAAAGAAGGAACAGAGTAAGGGGCCAAGTGAGGATATTCTCTCTAAGGCTCAGTCCTCTGTTCTTAACGCTACCTCGCTAACGCGGGATATGGCGAATATTTATGGGAAAAAAAAAGAATATATATATATATATATATATATATATATATATATATATATATATATATATATATATATTTTTTTTTTTGTTTTTTTTGTTTTTTTTGTTTTTTTTGTTTTCACTATGACGCTGTCTCCCGCGTTAGCGAGGTAGTGCAAGGAAACAGACGAATTAATGGCCCAACCCACCCACATACTCATGTATATACATAAACGCCCACACACGCACATATACATACCTGTACATATCAACGTATACAGACATATACATACACAGACATATACATATATATACACATGTACATATTCATACATGCTGCCTTCATCCCTTCTCGCTGCCACCCCGTCACACATGAAATGACACCCCTCTCCCCCCGCGTGCGCGCAAGGTAGCGCTAGGAAAAAACAACAAAGGCCACATTCGTTCACAGTCAGTCCCTAGCTGTCATGTGTAATGCACTGAAACCACAGCTCGCTATGAGTCCACGGGGAAAATGAAACACGATAAGTTCCCAAGTGCACTTTCGTGTAAAAATCCCCCAGAAGCAGTTAATTCCCATTTCAATAAAGAACTGAAGTTGTTATTGAAAGGTTTTGATTCTCTTATCAAAAGTTTATCATCTTTGTCCCCATCATTGCCATACATGTATGGACTTATCAAAACACATAAAAAAGATTTTCCAGCAAGACCTATAGTGAGTTCAGTAGGCTCCATCACATATGAATTGTCAAAATGGTTAGTTTCTTTTTTTTTATTAAGCCCTTTAGTGGGTTAAGTGTCAAAATCTAATATCATGAACAATGTAGATTTAGTTAACAAGTTTAACAGTATCAATGTTGATTTTGATTTTAAACTTGTTAGCTTTGATATTTCCTCACTGTTCACAGAAATTCCAGTTGATGACCTTTTAGAATATTTATTTAATGCTTTGGATGATATTCATTTACCTGTTTCAAAGTCTTTTTTCAGTGAACTGATAAAATTGTGTATAAAAGACTGTGTATTTCAATTGAGAATTTTATGCTCAAAAATTTGGTATGGCAATGGGTAACCCACTTTCACCTGTACTAGGTAATCTTTTTATGAATTCTTTGAAACAAAATTACTAAAGGATATCTTACCTTCTAATGCAATTTAGTTCAGATATGTAGATGATGTTCTTTGTGTTTTGCCAACAAATGAAAATTTACAAACCTTTCTCACCTTGATTAACAATTTAGTACCTTCTATCAAATTTACTGGAGAAAATGAAAATAATGGTATGTTACCATTTTTAGACTGCATGATCCGTAGGCATGGAAACAAGTTTAAGTTTAGCATATACAGAAAACCTACCAATGACTCTTTACATGGTAGGCTTACAGCAGCAAGTTATACCTACCTGCTAGGTCTCCTGTAGTTTAGTTTCACCTTCTAGTTCTCCTGTAGTGGAGTGATACCGACTACCATCTCCGTGTGGCATTTTTCCCCATCCTCACTGTGACTTAGCCCACATTTCGGTATACGACCCTCACTCCTCCTCCTCCTACCCCAGCAGCAGCCCCGCTAGTTTTTCCAAGTATTTTTCTGTTACACAGACCAACTCTGATTTTCTTTTTTTTCTTTACCCATTCTGTTTTTGCCGAAAAAATATAGTTGGATGGAATTTTTATCTACTGAATTAAAACTTGATATATAATGCTTTTTCACAAACTGGCTATGCATATTTCAACTACAGAGACAGCCTTGAGATTTTTATGTTCATTATTATGATTATTATTATATTATTACTATTATGATTATTATTATTATTATTATTATTATTATTATTATTATTATTATTATTATTATTATTATTACTATTATTATTATTATTATTATTATTATTATTATTATTATTATTATTATCATTATTATTATTATTGTATAATCATTATATTTATTGTTATTACTATTGTTATTATTGTGATTTATTATTATTATTATTATTATTATTATTATTATTATTATTATTATTATTATTATTATCATTATTATTATCACTATTATAAGTAGTAGCAGTAGTAGTAATATTGTAGCAGTTGGAAGTTTTCATTTAGTCGTGATTTGGTTTACGGGTGTTGGAGAGAGTTTATGGAGCACTAAATAGCCGAGCCCCAGCCGAGAAGTGTTAACAAACTTGTCTCCTGTATTGGGGTCAAGTTGTTGTACCAGAGAAACTCTCCTCTCAGAAAGATATGACCCTTTGACTTCTAATAATTTCTCCCATGAAGCCACGTCGTTGACGTGCGTGGGAATT
>NC_092225.1:55485514-55513014 GCF_036320965.1 Panulirus ornatus
AGACAAGGGACCAAATGGGAACTTCAGTGAAGGGCGCTAATGGGGAGGTGATAACAAGAAGTGGTGATGTGAGAAGGAGATGGAGTGAGTATTTTGAAGGTTTGTTGAATGTGTTTGATGATAGAGTGGCAGATATAGGGTGTTTTGGTCGAGGTGGTGTGCAAAGTGAGAGAGTTAGGGAAAATGATTTGGTAAACAGAGAAGAGGTAGTAAAAGCTTTGCGGAAGATGAAAGCCGGCAAGGCAGCAGGTCTGGATGGTATTGCAATGGAATTTATTAAAAAAGGGGGTGACTGTATTGTTGACTGGTTGGTAAGGTTATTTAATGTATGTATGACTCATGGTGAGGTGCCTGAGGATTGGCGGAATGCGTGCATAGTGCCATTGTACAAAGGCAAAGGGGATAAGAGTGAGTGCTCAAATTACAGAGGTATAAGTTTGTTGATTATTCCTGGTAAATTATATGGGAGGATATTGATTGAGAGGGTGAAGGCATGTACAGAGCATCAGATTGGGGAAGAGCAGTGTGGTTTCAGAAGTGGTAGAGGATGTGTGGATCAGGTGTTTGCTTTGAAGAATGTATGCGAGAAATACTTAGAAAAGCAAATGGATTTGTATGTAGCTTTTATGGATCTGGAGAGGGCATATGATACAGTGGATAGAGATGCTCTGTGGAAGCTATTAAGAATATATGGTGTGGGAGGCAAGTTGTTAGAAGCAGTGAAAAGTTTTTATCGAGGATGTAAGGCATATGTACGTGTAGGAAGAGAGGACAGTGATTGGTTCTCAGTGAATGTAGGTTTGCGGCAGGGGTGTGTGATGTCTCCATGGTTGTTTAATTTGTTTATGGATGGGGCTGTTAGGGAGGTGAATGCAAGAGTTTTGGAAAGAGGGGCAAGTATGAAGTCTGTTGTGGATGAGAGAGCTTGGGAAGTGAGTCAGTTGTTGTTCGCTGATGATACAGCGCTGGTGGCTGATTCATGTAAGAAACTGCAGAAGCTGGTGACTGAGTTTGGTAAAGTGTGTGAAAGAAGAAAGTTAAGAGTAAATGTGAATAAGAGCAAGGTTATTAGGTACAGTAGGGTTGAGGGTCAAGTCAATTGGGAGGTAAGTTTGAATGGAGAAAAACTGGAGGAAGTAAAGTGTTTTAGATATCTGGGAGTGGATCTGGCAGCGGATGGAACCATGGAAGCGGAAGTGAATCATAGGGTGGGGGAGGGGGCGAAAATCCTGGGAGCCTTGAAGAATGTGTGGAAGTCGAGAACATTATCTCGGAAAGCGAAAATGGGTATGTTTGAAGGAATAGTGGTTCCAACAATGTTGTATGGTTGCGAGGCGTGGGCTATGGATAGAATTGTGCGCAGGAGGGTGGATGTGCTGGAAATGAGATGTTTGAGGACAATGTGTGGTGTGAGGTGGTTTGATCGAGTAAGTAATGCAAGGGTAAGAGAGATATGTGGAAATAGAAAGAGCGTGGTTGAGAGAGCAGAAGAGGGTTTTTTGAAATGGTTTGGGCACATGGAGAGAATGAGTGAGGAAAGATTAACCAAGAGAATATATATGTCGGAGGTGGAGGGAACGAGGAGAAGTGGGAGACCAAATTGGAGGTGGAAAGATGGAGTGAAAAAGATTTTGAGTGATCGGGGCCTGAACATGCAGGAGGGTGAAAGGAGGGCAAGGAATAGAGTGAATTGGATCGATGTGGTATACCGGGGTTGACGTGCTGTCAGTGGATTGAATCAGGGCATGTGAAGCGTCTGGGGTAAACCATGGAAAGTTGTGTGGGGCCTGGATGTGGAAAGGGAGCTGTGGTTTCGGGCACTGTTGCATGACAGCAGAGAATGTGTGTGAACGAATGGGGCCTTTGTTGTCTTTTCCTAGCGCTACCTCGCACACATGAGGTGGGAGGGGGATGGTATTCCATGTGCGGCGGGGTGGCGATGGGAATGAATAAAGGCAGACAGTGTGAATTGTGTGCATGGGTATATATGTATGTGTCTGTGTGTGTATATATATTTGTACATTGAGATGTATAGGTATGTATGTTTGCGTGTGTGGACGTGTATGTCTATACATGTGTATGGGGGTGGGTTGGGCCATTTCTTTCTCTGTTTCCTTGCGCTACCTCGCAAACGCGGGAGACAGCGACAAAGCAAAATAAATATATATATATATGTGTGTGTGTGTGTGTGTGTGTGTGTGTGTGTGTGTGTTCGAAGTTAAGGAGCTCCCCAGAAGAACATCTCGGGTGTGGAAGATATATATATGTTAATGGACTCTTGATTCTGGGTGGAAATAATCTATAAGGGACGCTAATGAGATAAGAATGATATCGAGTGAGATAAAAGATGGTAATGGAAGGGACGGTGATAATGGAAGGTACGGTGATCATGGAAGGGACGGTGATAATGTAAGGGACGGTGATAATGGAAGGGACGGTGATCATGGAAGGGACGGTGATAATGGAAGGGACGGTGATAATGGAAGGGACGGTGATAATGGAAGGGACGATGATAATGGAAGGGACGGTGATCATGGAAGGGACGGTGATAATGGAAGGGACGGTGATAATGGAAGGGACGGTGATAATGGAAGGGACGGTGATCATGGAAGGGACGATGATAATGGAAGGGACGGTGATCATGGAAGGGACGGTGATAATGGAAGGGACGATGATAATGTAAGGGACGATGATAATGGAAGGGACGGTGATAATGGAAGGGACGGTGATAATGGAAGGGACGATGATAATGGAAGGTACGTGATCATGGAAGGTACGGTGATAATGTAAGGGACGGTGATAATGGAAGGGACGGTGATAATGGAAGGGACGGTGATAATGGAAGGGACGGTGATAATGGAAGTGACGATGATAATGGAAGGGACGATGATAATGGAAGTGACGATGATAATGGAAGTGACGATGACAATGGAAGGGAGGAGGAAGGTCAGGGAAAACGTACGGTAAAGTGTCGCCGGAGCAGGTGTGGGACGCGTCTTCACTGTATGATGACCTCGCCAACTAACCCCTCACCAGCTGCCGAAATTTGTACCGTGTTCACTACGGTAGGAGGGTGGGGGAAAATGTGTTAGTGTTATAGACTCGTATTTGCCTACTTATTTTGTTTCGCTGTGAGTGTGTGTGTGTGTGTGTGTGTGCGGAGAGAGAGAGAGAGAGAGAGAGAGAGAGAGAGAGAGAGAGAGAGAGAGAGAGAGAGGTTACTCCCTGTAATTTATGCTGGTAACGCCGGCAATTTCATTATGCCCCCCCCCCCCCCCCCACCCATGCTCATCGTGTGAGCGGTAGCGCAAAGGGATTACAGTCGTCACAATGGGTCTTACTCAGACCCCAGTGGATTGATATATTACATAAGATGTTACACTTCGTATTTTAGTTACATACGTCCATTACATAGTGTGATAATGGTAAGGTTTACCGACTAGATCACCTTCTTCATCTTAAGCTCTTGCATAATTTGGTGACTCCCATTTCTGTAATATCTCTCATTCCTCAAACTTGTTTTCATCCGAATGGCTGCGTGAGTCCAGTGTTCATTCATTATTCGATGGATCCCCTCTCCTGCTACCACCCCGCGTCTCTCTTGTCATCATGGAACAAATTTCCTTCAAGAACCGACTCACGACAGAATTGGTTTTTCTGCTACTCTTTGTTTCCCAAACGCGTACCATCCTCCCTCATTGGCCGTTCCACTGCGGTAGTGGTAGATGGGGAGGGACATTCTTCCCACCTCTCTCTCTCTCTCTCTCTCTCTCTCTCTCTCTCTCTCTCTCTCTCTCTCTCTCTCTCTCTCTCTAGTCTGTATATCTATCTATCTCTCTCACCTTGAGGGACCTAGTGCAACATCTGGTAATGGTGGTGGTAGGTGGGAGAGGGAGGAGAGGAAGACGAGGCAAGAACTCACGAAATGGTTCACCCGAGGTGAGGTGAGGTGGGGGGGAACGCTTCTCGTACGGCGACGCTTGCTATAAAAAAAAACAAAAATCCTCTCACCCTCCCGCATTTTGCGACGTCGGGAACGGTTACAGCGCTTGTGATATGCAGTTGAGTCTTGCGTTTATCGCTGCGGGAGGTCGATGTGATCTTACCACACACCCACTCAAGGGCTTCCCTCAGGCGTCGGACACCAGTCGTGAAATTGACGGCCCCCCCCCTTTTTTTTTTTCTTAGTGGCGCTGTTAAACGGCTGGCAACGGTCGTGCGATGTGACGATGGGGGGGGGGGGGGGGGGGTTAGTCCGAATCATCCAGGGGACCGACCATCCGGCGCGGCGCGTCTTGGTCGCTGAGAGGAAACAGTGCCGGAGCAGACGATCGCCAGGGTGACAACACGAACGACCCAACCGCCAGACCACATTCACGAAGAATATATGTTCTGTGATTTTCTGTAAATATATCGAGAGAATGTCAAGATATTCATCTATCTGTGGATATATGAATCATAATGAACATAAATATTTGTTCATTCATTAATCACATAATAGAATATATATATATATATATATATATATATATATATATATATATATATATATATATATATATACATTTATTTTTTATACTTCACCGCTCTCTCTCGCGTTAGCTAGGTAGCGCAAGGAAATAGACGAGGAATGGCCCAACCCACCCACATACACATGTATATACATAAACGCTCACACACGAACATATACATACATATACATTTCAACGTATACATACATATACATACACAGACATACACATATATACAGATGTACCATATCCATACTTGCTTCCTTCATCCATTCCCGTCGCCACCCCGCCTCTAGCGAGGCAGCGCCAGGAACAAACAAAAAAGGCCACATTCGTTCACACTCAGACTCTAGCTGTCATATGTAATGCACCGAAACCACACACACACACACACACACACACACACACACACATATACATATATTATCCCTGGGGATAGGGGAGAAAGAATACTTCCCACGTATTCCCCGCGTGTCGTAGAAGGCGACTAAAAGGGGAGGGAGGGGGGGGCTGGAATTCCTCCCCTCTCGTTTTTAACTTTCCAAAAGAAGGAACAGAGAAGGTGGCCAAGTGAGGATATTCCCTCAAAGGTTCAGTCCTCTGTTCTAAACTCTACCTCGCTATCTTTATAACGTTCCTCACTACTGTCTCATGTTTGGCCACGCCTCTCTCTCTCTCTCTCTCTCTCTCTCTCTCTCTCTCTCTCTCTCTCTCTCTTTGTCTATATATATATATATATATATATATATATATATATATATATATATATATATATATATATATGAAGGCTAAAACCACAGTTAACGGAGACATGATTTATTTTCGAGTCCAAATTGGATGGGATAATAATTCATCATGTCTCTTATGAAGTCCGGCTGTAACTCTCATACTTTTTTCCACGGCAATGTGTTCTCTTACTTTATATATATATATATATATATATATATATATATATATATATATATATATATATATATATATATTATTGCTGTTATCATTTTTTTTTTATTTCTTTTTGTACTTAATCACTGTTTCCCGCGTCAGCGTGGTAGCGCCAGGAAACAGACGAAGAATGGCCCAACCACCCAGCAAGTGCTTACACCAAAAGTGAGAGGTGTCATCTTCGGTGAACCTTTGTGTCTTCAACAGTCGGAGATAAAAAAAAATGCGTAGTCAACAGACAAAAGAAAAATAGCGTAGCAAACGGACGAAAGAAAAAAAAAACGTAGCCAACGGACGAAAAAAGAAATACTTAGCCAACGGATAAATGCAGGACATCTGAGCACTAAATGTTCATTGTGGTCATTGTGGTAATTGCATCGTGGACATGAAGGTTTTCGAGATCTACTGAATCTGTGTTCATCATGTTGTAGTGATGGATGGGGTGCGCAGAGCCTGGAAGAAAAAGTGTAACACGTACGTGTCTGGGGAGTGTTGTTTCTGATGGGAGTATGACCGGTGGGATGGTGCTCAAGACTGAGTTGGGAAGGAGGTTTTTTAGTGCTCGTCGGGACATTTCGGCGTGTGTGTATTTCTTTTCAGTGTTGTGCTCCTTGGGTACTTGGGGAGGATCCGTGGGTATAGGTTGGTGAAGTGTGAAGCAGGAGTAAACTTTTCATGTCTGATTGGGTGGGAGGTTGTTGGTTGGGTATGAAATAGTGTGGATGGGAAGGGGCCTAGTGCTGTAGCAGAGACCTGAGTGCGTCCTGAGGTGGGATGGCACTTGGGGGAAGGAGGAGTTCATGTTTTCGTTGTGTTGGATGTTTGCGGTTCCTGGGCAGCCTGTGATTGTTCCGGGTGCCTGGTTTTGTTGCGTGGTTTGTGGCTTTGTTGTGATTGCTTTTGATAAAATGGATTACTGAAGCGGGTGAGGCGTAGTTTAGGGGTGAGCGGATGAGTGATTTGTAGATAATGATGCTTGAGGAACTCTTGCTCTCGTCCAACTCTGGGATCAGGATGTTCTGAGGACATGAAGTTCCCTTGCTGCTTTCGTGTAGATAAATGTTTATCTTTGTGGAATAGGGAGTGAATGTTATGTGCAAGTCGTATGTTATATATATTTTTTTATTATTATTATTTTGCTTTGTCGCTGTCTGCCGCGTTAGCGAGGTAGCGCAAGGAAACAGACGAAAGAATGGCCCAACCCACCCACATACACATGTATATACATACACGTCCACATACGCAAGTATGCATACCTATACATCTCAACGTATACATATATATACATACACAGACATATACATATATACACACGTACATAATTCATACTGTCTACCTTTATTCATTCCCATCGCCACCTCGCCGCACATGGAATACCATCCCCCTCCCCCCTCATGTGTGCGAGGTATCGCTAGGAAAAGACAAAAAGGCCACATTCGTTCACACTCAGTCTCTAGCTGTCATGTAATAATGCACCGAAACCACAGATCCCTTTCCACATCCAGGCCCCACAAAACTTTCCATGGTTTACCCCAGACGCTTCACATGCCCTGGTTCAATCCATTGACAGCACGTCGACCTCGGTATACCACATCGTTCCAGTTCACTCTATTCCTTGCATGCCTTTCACCCTCCTGCATGTTCAGGCCCCGATCACTCAAAATCTTTTCACTCCATCTTTTCACCTCCAATTTGGTCTCCCACTTCTCCTCGTTCCCTCCACCTCTGACACATATATCCTCTTGGTCAATCTTTCCTCACTCATTCTCTCCATGTGACCAAACCATTTCAAAACACCCTCTTTTGCTCTCTCAACCACACTCTTTTTATTACCACACATCTCTCTTACCCTATTATTACTTACTCGATCAAACCACCTCACACCACATATTGTCTTCAAACATCTCATTTCCATTACATCCACCATCCTCCGCACAACTCTATCTATAGCCCACACCTCGCAACCATATAACATTTTTGGAACCACTATTCCTTCAAACATATCTATTATATATGTAAATATATATATATATATATATATATATATATATATATATATATATATATATATATATATATATATATCAGATCGTATCAGCTGCTGGTAGCACCTCTTCCTGTATTTCAATCAAGGGTCTCGCCCAACGGGAGAGACGACCAGGGAAGCTCATCTGGCCGCTCCTGGTTGGCGAAGTTTAACAAACTCTTTGACACCAATTACTTGATTGAAGGTGAACTGGCCTCAGACCGGGTGACATTGTTTAGGGAATTGATGAAACTCGACTCGTATTTGTCTTATACATTGTACTAGTTGTATATATATATATATATATATATATATATATATATATATATATATATATATATATATATATATATATATATATAAATTAAAAGTTGTGATCATATTCCTTCCCTTTGCTTCTCTTCCTCTCCTCCTACTTGGGTAAGTCTCTGTTGTCTGCTGCTCCTTGCCTCACGTATGTACATTCCCCTCTCCCTCCCTCCTCTTCCCCCTCTCTTTCTACTTCTGCTCCTCCCTCGGGCGGGTGTGAGGACTGACTGCCTCGCCCCGTGCGGTGGCCAGCCAAGCTGGTCGCACATACTGGAAATTTAGGTTTTTTTTTAGTGTACGTTGTGGGGTGATATTTTTCTGGCCATTTCTCTGTAGTGTGTAACTGCCCGTTTATACTCTACGAGGGGTGGGTGGTTGGGAGGTGGGTGGTTGGGGAGGGGGAAGGGTTTACAGTCGTAGACACCCCTCACCCTCCCCCTCGTAGACCCGACCTCCCACCTCTCCCATCACCGATCTCTTATACCCCTTCCTCCTACTATCATAGAACTGTGGGTAACTTCTGTGTAGTGGAAGCAGTCAGTCGCGACTTCCTCAACTCGGTCATTTCCCATTCATCCATCTCACACAGTCGGTTCCATTCATCCACCTCACACAGTCATTTCCAGTTCATCCACTTCACTCACTCAGTTCCCATTCATTCACTCCACTCAGTCCGTTCCCATTCATCCACCTCGCACAGTCAGTCCCATCAGTCCCATTCATCCACCTCACACAGTCAGTTCCCATTCATCCACCTCACACAGTCAGTTCCCATTCATCCACCTCACACAGTCAGTTCCCATTCATCCACTCCTCTTACGTATAGTGTCCAGGTATTCCTTTGTATATCCTTTCCGGTAAGTTTCTGTCCCGTCTGTACTTTTTTTCGCCTCACTCTGCCTCGTTAAACTGGTTTCAAAAAGCTGAAGGGTTTTAATCAGGTTACCCCCCCCCTCTCTCTCTCTCTCTCTCTCTCTCTCTCTCTCTCTCTCTCTCTCTCTCTCTCTCTCTCTCTCTGTGATGAATTGTGTATAGAAGCCATAAACCAGTTAAAGCCGTCGTAACTTCACGTTACGTTGACTACTGCAGAGCTGCAGGTGTCGTAAGCTTACACGTCTTGCCACAGTTGGACTTGACTAACGGATCTGCGTTCGTGGCTCCTCGTCATCCCCTCAGCCGCGTCCTCCAATCATCTCCTCCAATCATCTCATGCAGTCATTTCCTCCAATCATCTCATGCAGTCATTTCCTCCAATCATCTCCAATCATTTCCTCTAATCATCTCCTGCAGTCATTTCCTCCAATCATCTCCTCCAGTCATCTCTAATCATCTCCTCCAATCATATACTCTAGTCATCTCTAATCATCTCCTCCAGTCATATCCCCAATCATCTCGCCCAGTCATCTCCCCCAATCATCTCCTCCAGTCATCTCTAATCATCTCCCCAGTCATCTCCCTCAGTCATCTCCCTCAGTCATCTCCCCCAATCATCTCCTCCAGTCATCTCCTTCAGTCATCTCCCCCAACCATCTCCCCCAGTCATCTCCCTCAGTCATCTCCCCCAATCATCTCCTCCAGTCATCTCCTTCAGTCATCTCCCCCAATCATCTCCCTCAGTCATCTCCCCCAGTCATCTCCCTCAGTCATCTCCCCCAGTCATCTCCTCCAGTCATCTCCTCCAATCATTTCCCTCCAGTCATCTCCCTCAGTCATCTCCTCCCGCAGTGGAGTGGAGTGGTCAGAGAAATAGGCAGCGCCCGTAACTGTTGCTGGATATTCCATATTCTCCGCTGACGTGTCCACACACCATTGCCAGACTCTCTCTCTCTCTCTCTCTCTCTCTCTCTCTCTCTCTCTCTGGTCTGGTCAGGGAGGGAGAGGGTCAAAGCGGTTGTGTGGAGGACGGATGTTACTTTGATGTTGTTAACTGAGTGAATTACCGGCCCGGGTAGGTAAGGGGAGGTTAGCCACCCAGCTCCAGGGGGTCGTAGGCTGTTGGGGGGTCATTGGTCGTAGGGTGGTAAGGCGTCGTTACCACCCTCCCCAAGGCCTCTGGCTAACTTAGCGCTGTGGTGTTTCTGGCGTTGGCTTGCGTACAGCCTCCAGCAGCACGCACCGTTACGCCGCGTTGGCTTGCGTACAGGCTCCAGCAGCACGCACCGTTACGCAGCGTTGGCTTGCGTACAGGCTCCAGCAGCACGCACCGTTACGCAGCGTTAGCTTGCGTACAGGCTCCAGCAGCACGTGCCGTTACGCCACGTTGGCTTGCGTACAGGCTCCAGCAGCACGCACCGTTACGCAGCGTTGGCTTGCGTACAGGCTCCAGCAGCACGCACCGTTACGCAGCGTTGGTTTGCGTACAGGTTCCAGCAGCACGCATCGTTACGCCGCGTTGGCTTGCGTACAGGCTCCAGCAGCATGCACCGTTACGCCGCGTTGGATTGCGTACAGGCTCCAGCAGCATGCACCGTTACGCCGCGTTGGATTGCGTACAGGCTCCAGCAGCCGGACTGACCTGCTCTCCTGCTCTCCCTTACCCCAAATGACCTCACTTACCCAGTTTGCCTCATTTGCCCCATTAACTACCTTCCTTTTTCTCACCTGCTCCTTTTTGCCTTACTCGCGCCACCGTGCACGTCGTGTGCTTCCCCGTCGTGGCTGAAGGACCACAGAAGACGCCCTTACTGAGTCCTGGCCAGGGGCGCCACCAGTACCAAGAACCTTGTTTGTGAAGACCTGTTGTTTTTATTACCCGTCCAGGGTTGGAGCCAGTCAACACCTTCCTGACGAAGGATGTCCCTGCTCAGCCCTTACTGTCGGGGTAGGACCAGTCAACACCTTCCTGACGAAGGATGTCCCTGCTCAGCCCTTACTGTCGGGGTAGGACCAGTCAACACCTTCCTGACGAAGGATGTCCCTGCTCAGCCCTTACTGTCAGGGTAGGACCAGTCAACACCTTCCTGACGAAGGATGTCCCTGCTCAGCCCTTACTGTCAGGGTAGGACCAGTCAACACCTTCCTGACGAAGGGTGTCTCTGCTCAGCCCTTACTGTCAGGGTAGGACCAGTCAACACCTTCCTGACGAAGGATGTCCCTGCTCAGACCTTACTGTCAGGGTAGGACCAGTCAACACCTTCCTGACGAAGGATGTCCCTGCTCAGACCTTACTGTCAGGGTAGGACCAGTCAACACCTTCCTGACGAAGGGTGTCTCTGCTCAGACCTTACTGTCGGGGTAGGACCACTGAAGACCTTCCTGACGGTACGATTCTTAAGCATGGCGTTACGACCCTTCAGCATGACGGTACGATCTTTGAACATGACGGTACGATCCTTGAACATGACGGTACGACACTTGAGCACGACGGTACGATCCTTGAGCACGACGGTACGACACTTTAGCACGACGGTACGACCCTTGAACATGACGGTACGACCCTTGAACATGATGGTACGATCCTTGCTCATGACGGTACGATCCTTGAACATGACGGTACGACCCTTGAACATGACGGTACGATCCTTCAACATGACGGTACGACCCTTCAACATGACGGTGCGACCCTTGGACTTGACGGTACGATCCTTGAACATGACGGTACGATCCTTGAACATGACGGTACGACCCTTGAACATGACGGTACGACCCTTCAGCATGACGGTACGACCCTTGAACATGACGGTACGACCCTTGAACATGATGGTACGATCCTTGATCATGACGGTACGATCCTTGAGCATGACGGTACGACACTTGAGCACGACGGTACGATCCTTGAGCACGACGGTACGATCCTTGAGCATGACGGTACGACCCTTGAGCACGACAGTACGACCCTTGAGCACGACGGTACGATCCTTGAGCACGACGGTACGACTCTTAAGCACGATGGTACGACCCTTGAGCACGACGATACTACCCTTGAGCACGACAGTACGACCCTTGAGCACGACGGTACGATCCTTGAGCATGACGGTACAATCCTTGAGCACGACGGTACGACACTTGAGCACGACGGTACGACACTTGAGCACGACGGTACGACCCTCGAGCACGACGGTACGACACTTGAGCACGACGGTACGATCCTTGAGCACGACGGTACGATCCTTGAGCACGACGGTACGACACTTGAGCACGACGGTACGACACTTGAGCACGACGATATGACCCTTGAGCACGACGGTACGACCCTTTAGCACGACCGTGCGACCCTTGAGCACGGCGGCACGACCCTTGGGTATCTTGGCCTGACCTTCGACCTTACCTTTTATGGTCAGGTGTAGGGTGTATTTACCCTCAGATGTTGACCTTTGGTCCTTACATCCGTTCCTCGAGCGGTAAAAGCTAACATCTTGAATTGTTACATAACCCATAGATAGATAGATAGATAGATAGATAGATAGATGGAAAGATAGATAAGTAGATAGATTAACAGCTGATTAGATGTAGGTGTTACCGGACTCCGCTTTCATAGTTATATATATATATATATATATATATATATATATATATATATATATATATATATATATATATATATATATATATATATATTCTTTTATTTGTTTGTATGTATATAGTAGTAGTATTATTAGGATGGGTGATATCCAGAGGGTTGACAGTATAATATAACCCGTGTTTGTCTAGAGAGTGTGGCTTCAGATGGGCGTATGTTTAAGGAGGATGGTACGTGAGACCTGAGCCGGGAGGGTGGTTGTTGGTTTAGTACCTGTCCTGGTCATTTCACTGTGTATGTGTTTTTGTCATTGTTCTGTTCGTTAGGGAATGTGGGGGGGGGGGGGGGAACCTTTGTGGCGAGGCTGTTGACGTGTGAGGCAGGGGTAAGCTTCCTATATCTACTCCGGGGTTGCTGGTTAGAGTTATGGAATGGCTGGGAGGGATCTAGTGCTGTTACAGTAATTGGGTGCCGAGCGTGTTGAGGCGCGATTGTCCAGGGAGGATCTTGGTTCACTGTATAGATGTTGAGTGTCGGTGGTTGCTGTGGTAGCCACTGATTGTTCCGAGTGCTCTGTCTTGGACGGTTTGCAGGTGTGTCGTGTTCGCTTTTAAGAGGGTGGTGAGGTGAGGCGTAGTTTAGAGTGGAGCGGGTGAATGGTTTCTGGAGGATATTGGTTATTGCTTCTCTTCTCTAAACCTGTTGCCAGTTATTGTTCTAAAGACATTTAGTCTGTTGGTGTTTGTTCTGATATGTCTTTTTTTATGGTGGTGCAGGGAGTGGTCGTCATATGTGTATGTGAGGCCTAAGATGGTCGGTGTTTCGTTCATTGGAAGAGATAGTCCATTCCTGGAGACTGGAAGGTGTAGGTTGGATTCGTGTCTGTGTGAGGTGAAGAGAGTGATTGAGGACGTGTGTGGAGGTGCTGACAATCTGTTGTAGATGAGCCATCGCTCCACCTGTGTAAGGTTGTGAAGTGTGTTGTTCTTGTTGTTTATGTGTTGTTAGAGTGTTGTGATGTGATCGTAAGGTCGTCTGCATATAGAGGGCCATCGTATTCTGGGTCGCTGTAGTTAATGTACGGTCGTGTAGGGAGAGAGTAAGGAGGGTTGGAGATAGAATTGCTCCTTCGGGAACTCGAAAGTATTTGAGTGTTTTAGAGGGGAAACCATAGAATCTTTTGTGTGTGTGTGTGTATATATATATATATATATATATATATATATATATATATATATATATATATATATATATATAAGAAATCGCAATTCGGTTGAAGTTCAGAGAATATATTCAAACTTCACAATACACAGCATGTTTCATGGAGGAAATCCACCTCATCAGGTGTACACAGTGCACGAAGTTTCCAATCCCAACATAGCGCAAAGGATTGACTAGTGTGCGTCGTGGTGTTGGGGTTTGAAATCTGTTAAATATGAGCATCTAATGTGGTGGATTTCCTCCGTGAAACTTATTGTGTATTGTGCAGTATGAATATATTATCTGAATTGCTGGGGAAGTGCAATTTCCCCTTCATAGAATTATCCCGGGCTGATGTGGTCTTCAAACTATATATATATATATATATATATATATATATATATATATATATATATATATATATATATATATCCCCATACTTGATTGCTGTTTTCCGCGTTAGCGAGTTAGCACCAGGAACAAACGAAGAAGGCCACATTCGCTCACATCCATTCTCTAGCTGTCATGTGTAATGTACCGAAACTACAGCTCCGTATCCACATCCGGACCCCAGATGATTAAACAAGGCATTGGATTCTTATCCCGTTCTTATACTATATTTATGTTGCTTAAGTCTAACAGAAAGATCCTTACCAGTCTGCCCAACATACAACTTATCACAATTTCTACATGGCACTTTATAGATGCATCCAGGAGAATTTCTGTTGAGTTCCTGATTCAGCTATTGTTTATAGTAATGTTTTTGTTGAAGGCCACATTTACATTAAAGGATTTAAGCAGCATGGGAAGTAAAGTGAAATTATTATTAAAAGGGAGAACTAAATGGTTCTTGGTATCAAGGGGAGGTTTGGGTTTAACTCTATAAAATGATTTCTTTGCCAACTTAAGGGATTTATCAATGAAAGATCTAAGTTACTTGAACTTGGATCCAGTAGAATACATCTCAAACTCATCATCAATAAACTCTGGACTTCAAAAACGTAATGCCTTAAGGAACATAGACTGAAATGATGGTAATCTGACTCTCTCATGTTGAGCTGAGTGATAATGTGTGTATATATATATATATATATATATATATATATATATATATATATATATATATATATATATATATATATATATATCCATGAGTATACTCATAGGCATGAGGATGATGTGTACAAGTCAAGGTAACTGTGTATGACCACCAGATATATTTGTATGACCCCCAAATGACTATCTTGTCACCCATCGTACCACTCTGTGACCCCCCTGAATATGGTGTAAAATGGCTCTCCTTCGCTTATGTATGATTTATACCAGCGTCTGCAGTGTAAGCATGTATACATATACACGCCTCTGTACCCTGCAGGTGCGGCTGGGAATCTACTGAAGGGGGTGGAGGTGCCGGAGTACTCCTTCGCCGGCGGGGAGGCGCTCCTCCGCTGCTCCTACGACCTGCGCGCCACCCGCCTCTACTCCCTCAAGTGGTACCACAACGGCACCGAGTTCTACCGCTATGTCCCCACCGAACGCAAGCGCCCCATCAACATCCGCCCCAGCCACAAGTTCTCCGTCGCTGTGAGTGTGTGTTCTCTCCCCTCCCACACCCCGCGCCGGTTTCTGACGGGTGTCTGGTGTTATCTAGTGTGTGTTCTCTCCCCTCCCACACCCCACGCCGGTTTCTGACGGGTGTCTGGTGTTATCTAGTGTGTGTTCTCTCCCCTCCCACACCCCACGCCGGTTTCTGACGGGTGTCTGGTGTTATCTAGTGTGTGTTCTCTCCCCTCCCACACCCCACGCCGATTTCTGACGGGTGTCTGATGTTATCTAGTGTGTGTTCTCTCCCCTCCCACACCCCACGCCGGTTTCTGACGGGTGTCTGGTGTTATCTAGTGTATGTGTGTGTGTGTGTGTGTGTGTGTGTGTGTGTGTGTGTGTGAGCTACCATAGCGTTATCTCCCAGTTCTTTATCAGCCGATGGAGCACGCCAGATAAGCACCCAGCCCGACCACAGTGTTCTCAGTTATCGTTGGGGGGTTTCTCGTGGTTTCTAATGATCCGTAGTGTTTTCTACGGCTCTCTTGCGGTGTCTAGTCTTGTCCGCCTCGGTATTGCGTCGCAATACCGCTTGTTCCCTCGGTGGTTTCGGATGGGATGTGTTCTCTAATGTGCTCTAATGGTATCTAGTGTTCCATACCCCTGATAACATAGGATTATCAGCATATCAGTCATGATATCGCCGCCATTGTGAATGACCTGCTGTTGTTTCTAATGATTGTATAGTGGTATCTACCTCCACATGTGACCTGCCTTGGTTTCTAATGATTATATAGTGGTATCTACCTCCACAAATGACCTGCTATGGTTTCTAATGATTATATAGTGTTATCTATCTCCACAAGTGACCTGCTATGGTTTCTAATGATCATATAGTGTTGTCTATTTCTACAAGTGACCTTCTATGGTTTCTATTTATCATATAGTGTTATCTACTTCCACAAGTGACCTGCTATGGTTTCTTATGATCATATAGTGTTGTCTACTTCCACAAGTGATCTACTATGGTTTCTAATGATTAGATAGTGTTGTCTACATCCGCAAGTGACCTGCTATGGTTTCTATTTATCATATAGTGTTATCTACTTCCACAAGTGACCTGCTATGGTTTCTATTTATCATATAGTGTTATCTACTTATTACTCGCCCACGAGTTTATATTCATTATTACTCGTGAAAATCAGACGAATCTCTCCTTAAGTGTCTCGTGAGGTGAAGATTATCGAAACAAATGACTGTGAATACCTGTATTGGATCGCATTCCTCTCCTTTATGAACTATATAGATTCAGTTCTTTTCTTCTGGTGTCGTAGGATTTGCTTCTCGAGCCGTGAATCATCGTGGTAGTTGCTCGCCTCTACACTGTCTTCATTCTGTCTTCGTCTCTTCCTCAAGTAGGTAGAGTGACCAAAGCTAGACACTATATGCCAGATGAGGACGCACCAGTGAGTTGAGTAGATGAATCCAAGAATTATCTTCGCCATTTTTTTACCACTTCCGTGAACTGTTTTCTTGGCTCTAGGTCACCACAGATTATCACACCCAAGTCCTTTTCCTGCTTCACCTTGTGCAGCTTAACAGAAAATTCAGGTTATAGCTCGCCTTTCCATTTTTGCTGCCGATATGTAAACCTTTTGCTCTTACCAATCTCAGACTTCAGCTGCCATGATAGCAGTTTGTTTACGTCATTTTTGAAGCGGCAGACTTCCAGTTTGTTGTGGATTTATTTCCCCAACTTAATGTCGTCCGCGGATTTAGATGTCTTACAGTGCGCCCTACAATCAGTATCATTAATGTATATGAGAAAGAGCACTGGTCCCAAGAGCGATCCTTGTGGCACACCACTTGTTACGTCTAACCGTTCATGGCTTGACCATTCATCACGGCCAGTCTGCCAGTTTCCTAACTATCCTAGTCCAACTCCCATCTATACCATGTGACTTCACTTATATTAGCAGCATTTGAATGCTTTTAGAAAGTGTAGATGGCTGATATTAACCCCTTTCATCAGACATGTTGATTATTGCATGAAAGAAATCGAGCAGATTCATCAGACACATGAGCGATTCCGTCGAGAAAATCCACCTTGAGGATCGTGTATTTAGTGGTGGTCGTATGAATGATTTACAGTCTCATCCCAGGTAATGGTGTCCACCAGTTTACCCACTGCAGACCTTAAGCTGATTGGACGATGATGATTGCTGGGCAGTGATTCACTGCCTCCTCTGAACGTCAGTGTTACATTGGCAGATTTTTTTTCCCATTCTTCTTGATCCCATCCCGTTAACGATCGGCTTACGGAGAGGAGTAGTTAAGGGCTTAACTATCTCGTGTGTCGTATCTTTCAGTGTCCCCAGATTGAACTTGTCTTGGCCTAGTGTGCCATTTGCTCTCGTCCCATTTGATCGTTGATAGCAGCGTATCATCATCTTTTATTCCAATCTGTTACAAATCGTTTTTTCTCCCCTCAGCAACGCAGCTGGATTTAGGACATGCCTGTATCCTCAGTTGTAAATAAGATACATATATATATATATATATATATATATATATATATATATATATATATATATATATATATATATATATATATATATATATATGTATATATATATATATATATATATATATATATATATATATATATATATATATATATATATATATATATATATATATATCGTTTTAAATCTTTACCAAAGCTTCTGGCCTACAAAGTATGTAAGTATTGACCCAGTTGATATAGTAATGACTCTCTGACTTCTAACGTAACTATAAAGATCTTTTGGGTTACTTTAGCTGTTTTCATCAACACAGGCCTCTTAACTGACGTTCCCGTTGACGCGCAAGCCTCTTAGTTTCTCAAATGAGATTTACGTCAGCTACTACGTATTGGTGGCTCTTTGTCCTTCTGAGTTTTTTTAAGTGCTATTTTCCTACACAACGAGCAACCTCTTCGGCTTCTTCTATTTTTTGAAACAGGAACGTCTTATGCTCACTGGCACACTCACACATTTGTCCCTTCTACTACTTTGAAAGTGTTACTGAATCTTTTTCAAACGACGTCCAAATCGTGTTCATGAACGGTACCATCTCAGGTTCGCTTGTCAAAGACCAGTGAAATTTGCGCATCTAAGATCTAGTATTATTTATTTACTTGACTCTCGTGTTGGCCAGCATTATATAGGCCATGTTGATATCGACCTCAGAAATGCCTTGCCCCACTTGATCGCTTGCACCAAACTTTTCCCCGACCTCAACTTTATGAACGAGATCCCCCTCACCTGCAGCGGGAGCCAAGTCTAATATGTTCTCGTCACGAGTGGGTTGCTGAACCGACTGTCACACATCACTCTTGAAGCAAGTTGAGGTAGAGCCTTATCCTTGTCCCTGCTGGTAGGGGATGCTCCTTGCTGAGGTACCCAAGGGTTCGATGGGATAGGTGATTAAGAACACACACACACACACACACACACACACAGCAGTCACGCAGTCTACCTAGAGAACATTATAAGCAACGAATGTGTTCACTGGCGAACACCCACACCTCTCTCTCTCTCTCTCTCTCTCTCTCTCTCTCTCTCTCTCTCTCTCTCTCTCTCTCTCTCTCTCTCTCTCTCTCTCTCCTCTGACAGGGGATCCCGGGGATTTACCACCAGGTAAACAGCATAACAGCCATGGAAGCTTTTAATACCGGGCCACTCTGTCTGTATATATGTATGTTGTTGGTTTTCATGGATATCGGCCGGTCAGTGTGGTCATTAGCCCGGAGTCGTTAACATGCACGACAAACACACACACCTACACACACACACACACACACACACACACACAGACACACACACACACACACACACACACACACACACACACACACACATAGGCAAACACATGACTGTTGCTGCATTTATTGGCCTATCGGCTGTTGGGAAGTCATGAGCCCAGGGCCCCGAACCCACCCACCCACCCACCCACCCACCCACACACACACACACACACACACACACACACACACCTTCTATTCGCTTAGAGTCCAGTATCATGAAATCGAATGATATTTTTTCACTCAATTTACGCGGCAGTGGAAGGTCTCCTCCTCCCTCTCCTTAATCGGTCTTATAGGTGGGAGGCGTCTTGCCCGCGCGCACGAGTAATGCTGGAAGGTGAGTGTCATGCAGCAGCCCACGCGCATATGTCTTACCCAAGCAAGTGCAGGGTGGTGGACAAGTGGGTATATATATATATATATATATATATATATATATATATATATATGCAGTGTTGACGCCATCCATACTGTGATGAGTGGGTTTTCTCAGTGGCTCTGCACTGTGATAAGTGGGTTTTCTCAGTGGCTCTGCACTAACTGGCTATGCCCTCGGCGTCTCTTCTCCCGGAGGGACACGGCGGATGTGGTGTCATTCTGGCGTGTCATCGATGTGCCACAAAAGAGGTGTTGCAAGATTCCTGGTATGTGAATGCAGTGGTGTAACTGGGTCGTGGCGTGGTCCCTTTTCTTTTTCTTTTCTTTTAATATTATTTCGGTTTTTTATATTTTCATTTTCCTCAAGCATTTGTGATGTGATGAAGGTTTTTGATGCTGCCAGAGGCCCAAGGGTTTGACGACCTGGATAGTGCGTTGCGTGTTGATGACAACTGCAGCTGGTCTACTTCCCCTTGAGCACGACGCGTCTACTACTTTTAAGCACGACGTGTCTACTACCCCTTGAGCACGACGTGTCTACTTCCATTTAAGCACGATGTATCTACTTCCCCTTAAGCACGATGTGTCTACTTCCTCTTGAGCACGACTTGTCTACTTCCCCTTGAGCACGACGTGTCTACTTCCTCTTGAGCACGACTTGTCTACTTTCCCTTGAGCACAACGTGCTACTTCCATTTAAGCACGATGTGTCTACTTCCCCTTGAGCACGACTTGTCTACTTTCCCTTGAGCACGATGTGTCTACTTCCCCTTGAGCACGATGTGTCTACTTCCCCTTGAGCACGACGTGTCTACCCCTTAAGCACAACGTGTGTTTTCCAGCCGCCTGGAACGAGTGGATCTATCAGGTCTCATGAAAAGATAAAATGGCAAATATGTGCCATACGGGGGGCGTATGTGTATGTATGTATGCCGTTCGTGGTATAGTGATGGTGAAAATGGAAACCTGTCCAGCTATGGTGATCGAAAAGTCTAGTTTACGCTGCCTGCTTCTGATATGCCATGTCTTAGAGCACTGGGTGTCATCACAGTTTACCAGCATTTTAATAGCAGTTTATCCTTCGCCTTTAGCGTTAAAGGTAAGCTGTGATCACATTTATACGTCTTTGTTAGCCACTGTAATTAACTGGCGGAAGATACATTAATTGCATTACCCTTAATAATGCTTTTGTAATCAAAGCGGACGCTGGTTTATCTTAGCAATTACATTACCCTGATAGTTGTGCACTGAGTGAGTTTACTGAACGGAATTTTGCACGTTGCATTGGGAACTCAGATTCTGTTAATTACTAGTTGTTAGAGTGATATTTAGGAGCTGATTTGCATATAGAAACCCAGGGGGATAACTTGGGGCCCTTGTGGAATTGGCCTCCGTTATCTGATTCTTGTTTTCTGTGATCTTCGGTGAGAATGAATCCGGTGAACAGGTTCAGTGTTAGTATGAGTGCCAGGTGTTCGAAGTCAGCCAAGGGAGGGTGGGAGGGTATTATTGCCTGCCCCTCACAGTAGACCACGTCTGTGTCTCATTAGCATCACTTCGTCAGCGTCGCCGTCAGGTTGTACCACTTCTGAGCCGAGTTTTCAACCAGGTCTCTTTTCATGGGTTTCCCTGAACAGTGGTCTTATCCTGGGCGAGATCATGTTATCTTCTGGCTAGTGAACAGGCAGCTCTGGTTGACCCCATTACCTACAGTCGTCCAGAACCAGGCAGCTCTGGTAGACCCCATTACTTCCAGCTATCCAAGACCAGGCAGCTTTGGTTGACCCCATTATCTCCAGCTGTCCAGGACCAGGCAAGCTCTGGTAGACCCCATTACCTGCAGCTGTCCAGGTCCAGGCAAGCTCTGGTAGACCCCATTACCTACAGCCGTCCACGACCAGGAAAGCTCTGGTTGACCCCATTATCTCCAGCTAACCAGGACCAGGTAGATCTGGTAGACCCCATTACTACCAGTCGTCCAGGACCAGGCAGCTCTGGTTGACCCCATTACTTCCAGCAGTTCACGATGTGTTAATCCCATGGCTGTATGTGTAACGTAACAGCTGTGTTGAACGTTCTCTCTCATCTTCATTCTATGTATCGCAATGTTTGAACGGCGGAATATATATATATAATTTCTTTTTTGACCGAAGAAACGTACCATTTCGAGAAACACCAGTTTTCTTAACTCTTGCCTTTTAGATGATCAAAAAGAATAAAAAAACACAAACAGATTTTTAGTGTGATCTGTCATGATTCATGGCATCGGCTTATTCGTTGATGTGATGAATGGCTGAGATGATTTCGTAATATGGGAGTCATTTTCCCAACCCTGAGTCAACCTACCGTCTGTGTGGTGCACGTCCCTGCCCACGTCTCTCTTGATTGGTCCGCAAAGTTAAGTTGTTTGGTGTCGTGTGAACAACATAATCCACGATACCAAATATAACTCAGTGAGTTAGCACTTATGAGCTGAAGTTGGTGCCAGAAATGTATTACCGCCTGATTCCAGAACTGCTGGTGAGCGAGTCTCCTTTTCCTCTTCATCCTCTTCCTCCTCCTCCTCCTCCTCCTTCTCTCTCTCTCTCTCGCGCGCGTACTGTAACTTTGGCCTTAATTTCTAAACCTTACCCCAGAGAAGTTGGCTGATTGTGTTCGCTGGTATGTTAAGCTGAGCGAGGATCCTCCTGAATGATAAATGATATTTATACAAGGGATTCCAACCCACACCCCTACCACTCAGCCATACCGTACCTTAGTGAGGTGACAGTGTCACCATTGACCCTCAACGCATTGACCTTTCATAGGCTTATAACCATCGTAGATATATATATATATATATATATATATATATATATATATATATATATATATATATATATATATATATATATATTATCCCTGGGGATAGGGGAGAAAGAATACTTCCCACGTATTCCCTGCGTGTCGTAGAAGGCGACTAAGAGGGAAGGGAGAGGGGGGCTGGCAATCTTCCCCTCTCATTTTTTTTTTTCTATTTTCCAAAGGAAGGAACAGAGAAGGGGGCCAGGTGAGGATGTTTCCTCAGAGGCCCAGTCCTCTGTTCTTAACGCTACCTCGCTGAGGCGGGAAATGGCGAATAGTATGAAAGAAAACAAATATATATATATATATATATATATATATATATATATATATATATATATATATATATATATATATATATATATATATATATATACACTTCATGTCCTAATCGTACTGTTTAGCGTATAAGGGGAGTATATAATACCCCTTACTCCTATATATTATATTCATTACTATATTATATTTGTATCATACACTCTGAGGTTTGGTCTGTAATGCCGTGTGGCGCGTCACATAGACGACGAGGGAGATCGCTTGTGAATTAACGACGTCTGACGTAGTCTCTTGAGTTGGCTGTTTGGTAGCGAAGGTCCGCTCCTGCTGGGTGAAGGTGCCGTGCACACAGTTAAGTGCTTTTGTGCCCCTTGTGCACGACGGTATGATCTCTTGTGCACGACGGTACGACCATTGAACACGATGGTACGACCCTTGAGCACGATGGTACGACCCTTGAGCACGATGTTACGACCCTTGGGCACGATGGTACGACCATTGAGCACGACGGTACGACCCTTGAGCACGACGGTACGACACTTGACCACGATGGTACGACTCTTAAGCACGGTGGTACGACCCTTGACCACGATGGTACGACTCTTAAGCACGGTGGTACGACCCTTGAGCACGACGATACGACCCTTGAGCACGATGGTACGACCCTTGTGCACGACGGTACGACCCTTGAGCACGACGGTACGACCCTTGAGCACGATGGTACGACCCTTGAGCACGACGGTACGACCCTTGAGCACGATGGTACGACTCTTAAGCACGGTGGTACGACCCTTGAGCACGACGATACGACCCTTGAGCACGATGGTACGACCCTTGTGCACGACGGTACGACCCTTGAGCACGACGGTACGACCCTTGAGCACGATGGTACGACCCTTGAGCACGACGGTACGACCCTTGAGCACGATGGTACGACTCTTAAGCACGGTGGTACGACCCATGACCATGGTGGTGCAACTCTGTAGCGGTAGCACAACTCGGTATAGTGGCCTGGCCTTTGACCTAAGCCTGAAAGGTCAGGTCAAAGGTCAGGTTATCGAGGAGTTCCAACCGAGGCGGTTGGGGTTAAGACGTGATCAGTACAGGAAACATAAGCTTCTGGTATTTGTTTTTGTTTTATCTTTTTCTTCTTCTTCTTCTCTCTCTCTCTCTCCTGGACTGTTGTGACATAGCAGGAGAAGAGTCAGGAGTGGCGAACTTGAGGTCAGAGGTCGAGTTGGTGACCCTGTATCTCATTAATGGTAGTGCTTCCACTCATAAGGTATATATATGTATGTATATACACACATATATATATATATATATATATATATATATATATATATATATATATATATATATATATATATATATATATATATATATAGGTAGATAGATAGATAGATAGACAGATAGATAGATATAGATAGATAGATACGTAGGTAGATAGATAGATATAGAGATCAATCTCAAAGGAACACGTGACTCAGGAACATCTTGGCAACAAAGAAAATGAAACAGGGAAATCCGAAGGCTCTCGTGTTGCTTCCCATCATCAGAGACACCGAGATGATTGATGAACTCATGTAAGTCGCATGACCTCGTCAGGTGAGGGGTGTCAGGCGGGAAGGTCAGGTAAGAAATGTGGCCACCAGAGGCAAGGTTCGGGTCGTCAAAGGTAAAGAGGGGGTTGAGGCCACCACGAGCAAAGAGTCGGGTGATCATAGTCAAGTCTCGGGTCATGGATTGGCTTATATACCCGTACAGGTTGACAGTCCTTTTGATTATGAAAGGATCAGGCATTACCTGCTCTTGCGAATGATTAACTTGCGTATGATAAACTTGCGTATGATTAATTTGCGTATGATAAACTTGCGTATGATTAACTTGAGTATGATTAACGCTGAAGCTGTGTATAATATAACGCGAGACTCTATGATATTTCTGTCTACATTTGATTGGCAGGATACAGCTTTCTCAGCGTTCTTCCAGGCAGTAGGCTGGCCGAAGTCTTGCCTATGCAGGAAAAGAGCTCTGGATTTGTTGTCCAACACAAACACTATACTAATGCTGCTTTATTAGCGAATTCATTTTTTTTCCGCTTTGTCCCGGGTAAACTTTTATTACAACCCTTGCATGGTACCTAGTCAACACAACCCTTTGAATTTTCTGCTTTTTTTTTTTCTATTTGGAAATTGCTCATATTATTGCTGCTCTTGAATGCAATGTTGATATCGAATCCTTTAATATCTGGGACAGTCCTACTCAGTTGTGTTACGGTAATACCAGAACGTATTTTGTGTTATAAGGTTCTTTGACATTTGAGTTCAAGAAGATCTTTCTGGCATTATGTAAAGATTTCTCAGTGAAGGTCTTGGGGTACCTTAAGGACGATGCAATTTCATGAATTTGGCTGATTTCACCATCAAGGAATTCTGGACTGCAAATGCGGTACGCATCAAGTAACTTTGAGGTAGTCACCGATTATATTACTTTATCCTGGTGATATATATATATATATATATATATATATATATATATATATATATATATATATATATATATATATATATATATTCATATGAATAGGGAAGTATAAAGCTTGCTGGTCGCCATCTACTTCGGGCCAAACACAGACTAGTGACAGAAAAGGTTGAGAGGAGGCCAACAAAGATGACACCAGATTTACAATGAGAGATGGATGACCCTTGACTGGTTCAGCACTGAGGAGATCAAGATTGAGGGATGACTCATCCTCGGTCTGTGAACGATCGTTACGATGAGAATAGTGACCGGATCCTCAGGAGGTGGAGGAAGGACAGAACAGTCTCAGAGTCCATAACAGACAGTAAGGCATAGTAGTACATGGAGGGAAAGATATAAAAGAAGTAGAGTTTTTTTTTATGGTATGAGAATATTAGATGATTGGAATAAACCGAGTGATGAAAGACGAATGCAGAGAGTTTCCTAAAGCTTAAAATGCTGTGTGATATCAGTGGGAGTTCGAGACCTGTGGCCACACGAGTGAATCACTTTCTTCCATCGCAGTGCAGTTAGATATTTACACACACAGACACAAACACACACTTTATCTGGACAGAGATAACGTGGGCCGGTGATGAAGAACTATTTTCTCTCTAAATCAAAATGCTAAGGACAAGTGGCATTTTCGTGTGTGTGTGTGTGTGTGTGTGTGTGTGTGTGTGTGTGTGTGTCACTCTGCTGTAAAGTGTTGTCATGTTGGTGGATGGGCTTCGTAAGGGTCTAATGTGTTTGGGGGGGGGGGTCAGTCCTGGCACACACACACACACACACTACTACTGATGGTGTTCTCTAGTAACGTGTCCCCCACCCCCCAGAGGCTGGCTCCTTCTCTGGGGGGGTCGGTCACTAACCCCGTCCGCTGGCCACCCCTTGTGGGAGAACCTGCGTCACTGACTGGTGATTGCCCCCCTGGATATTGTTAGTAATGTCGTGAACCATCGCGATGTTTGCCTCGTACGTTGCCGTCCTCTTCAGCGTCGAGTGTGTCTGCCGCCATAACCCTGCTGGAAGGGGGGGCCCATTTGCTCGGTCACTCACACGGCCTCTGGCGCTGCTTGGCAAGGGTATGTCCGTTGTCCGTCGCAGGTGTGTGACGCCGTCCGTCGCACGACCCTGGGTGAGGCAGGTGTGTGACGCCGTCCGTCGCACGACCCTGGTTGAGGCAGGTGTGTGACGCCGTCCGTCGCACGACCCTGGGTGAGGCAGGTGTGTGACACCGTCCCTTGCACGACCCTGGGTGAGGCAGGTGTGTGACAGCGTCCGTCGCACGACCCTGGGTGAGGCAGGTGTGTGACACCGTCCCTTGCACGACCCTGGGTGAGGCAGGTGTGTGACACCATCCGTCGCACGACTCTGGGTGAGGCAGGTGTGTGACAGCGTCCGTCGCACGACCCTTGTTGAGGCAGGTGTGTGACGCCGTCCGTCGCACGACCCTGGGTGAAACAGGTGTGTGACACCGTCCGTCGCACGACCCTGGGTGAGGCAGGTGTGTGACACCGTCCGTCGCACGACCCTGGGTGAGGCAGGTGTGTGACACCGTCCGTCGCACGACCCTGGGTGAAAGAGGTGTGTGACATCGTCCGTCGCACGACCCTGGGTGAGGCAGGTGTGTGACGCCGTCCGTCGCACGACCCTGGGTGAGGCAGGTGTGTGTCACCGTCCGTGGCACGATCCTGGATGAGGCAGGTGTGTGACATCGTCCGTCGCGCGATCCTGGATGAGGCAGGTGTGTGACGCTGTCCGTCGCACGACCCTGGGTGAGGCAGGTGTGTGACACCGTCCGTCGCACGACCCTGGGTGAGGCAGGTGTGTGACACCGTCCGTCACACGACCCTGGGTGAGGCAGGTGTGTGACAGCGTCTGTCGCACGACCCTGGGTGAAGCAGGTGTGTGACACCGTCCGTCGCACGACCCTTGGTGAGGCAGGTGTGTGACAGCTTGCGTCGCACGACCCTGGGTGAGGCAGGTGTGTGACACCGTCCGTCGCACGACCCTGGTTGAGGCAGGTGTGTGACAGCGTCCGTCGCACGACCCTGGGTGAGGCAGGTGTGTGACGCCGTCTGTCGCACGACCCTGGGTGAGGCAGGTGTGTGACAGCTTGCGTCGCACGACCCTGGGTGAGGCAGGTGTGTGACACCGTCCGTCGCACGACCCTGGGTGAGGCAGGTGTGTGACAGCTTCCGTCGCACGACCCTGGGTGAGGCAGGTGTGTGACACCGTCCGTCACACGATCTGGGTGAGGCAGGTGTGTGACACCGTCCGTCGCACGACCCTGGGTGAGGCAGGTGTGCGACAGCTTCCGTAGCCTGACCCTGGGTGAGGCAGGTGTGTGACAGCGTCCGTCGCACGACCCTGGGTGAGGCAGGTGTGTGACTTCGTCCGTCGCACGACCCTGGGTGAGGCAGGTGTGTGACAGCGTCCGTCGCACGACCCTGGTTGAGGCAGGTGTGTGACACCGTCCGTCGCACGACCCTGGATGAGGCAGGTGTGTGACGCTGTCCGTCGCACGACCCTGGGTGAGGCAGGTGTGTGACGCCGTCTGTCGCACGACCCTGGGTGAGGCAGGTGTGTGACGCCGTCCGTCGCACGACCCTGGTTCAGGCAGGTGTGTGACAGCGTCTC
>NC_092225.1:55518014-55538014 GCF_036320965.1 Panulirus ornatus
CTCAGGGTTGCAGATGTACGTACGTATATATATATAATATATATATATATATATATATATATATATATATATATATATATATATATATATGTATATGTATATTTGCTGTCAGTGGATTGAATCAAGGCATGTGAAGCGTCTGGGGTAAACCATGGAAAGCTGTGTAGGTATGTATATTTGCGTGTGTGGACGTATATATATACATGTGTATGGGGGTGGGTTGGGCCATTTCTTTCGTCTGTTTCCTTGCGCTACCTCGCAAACGCGGGAGACAGCGACAAAGCAAAAAAAAAAAAATATATATATATATATATATATATATATATATATATATATATATATATAGATAGATAGATACATATATGTCTATGGATAAAAGTGTAATTAACTTAGGCTTATGGTACATGATTGGTTATGACGGTTATAATTATACTGTGTCAGCGACAGAGGTGTGTGTGTGTGTGTGTGTAATTACCTGTTTGTACTGTACGGAGAGGGAGTTCATACCCTTCATGGGGCCTCGTACCTCTTTTTAAACTCCTCTCTGGTGTCAGCGTTCATTAATGTCGTCACTTAATCCCTCCCACTCGTCCTGTTCCCTGGTCTGGTATTATGATACATCCTTACATCTTATCAAACAAGATTTTTTTTTTTTTTTTGGCAAATTTCATATTATGGCTTCTGGTTGTCCTATCTGTGCATGTTCCGATATCATTAAACTGGTTCAAAGGTTGCATTCAAGTTACCCCTAACTCATCTCTCTTCCATGGTAGGCAAAGTTGAGGTAGGTCTAACCTGTCTGTCACTGTAACCATTTCTCTTACTTCAGGTACCCTCTTTGTTGCCCTCCTCTGGACCTTCTCTCTTAGTTCTTCGTGCCTCTTTCTGTGCGGTGACCCAATTTGACAAACGCGTTATGATTTTGACATAATCTACGCCATTGTGAACAGTTTTGCTGGACATTTCTTGTTCCATTTACTTAAATGCGATTCTGATACTTCCAGTCAGGTAGTATGTCTCCTGTACTGTTCTCAAAAAGTGTGGCTTTTGCGGTAGATTAAGGACATTGTCTACTCCCAAGTCCCTCTCCCACACAGACATTCCCGCCGCTTATTCCCTTTTGATGGTATTCACAACGAGTCCTTCTACCGTGTCTCACTCACATTACTTTGCGTTTACTTAGGTTTGGTTTGGTCCACCATGGACCAGTCTACACCTTTGGAGCTGGTCCACATCTCTTGTAAGTTGATGCAATCGATCATCATCGTTTGGTTCCCCTGTGGCACTTGGCTCCCATGTGGCACACCGGGGGTGGCTTCTGTCTCGTTCGAGAAGGCTCCTGTGACACGCGTCCTCTGTTTTCCTCCATTTAAGGTCCATTGAAGGCGTTCTTCCTCAGGATACGACCTGAAGGTCCAGCTCCTTGGCCAACCTCTAACGTGGCACAGTGTCAAATGCTTTCAAGCTTGTCTTTCAGCTTCTCGTATGCATACCTAACTGTACGCCCTCCTGTGTGACTCGTCCCTCAGAATCCATGAACCTGACTGGCTGCTCGCTGACTGACAGTTTACTCGTAATGAATTTATCAAAAATGTTTTAGGTTATCTTTCGCTTTATATCTCCCTCACAGTACATCCCTAAACTCTCTTACGATTATATATATATATATATATATATATATATATATATATATATATATATATATATATATATATATATATATAAATATATATGTTGTATTTACTTATCCGTGCCTCTCTCATATATAACTTTCCCTCTGTATTTTGAAATAGATGTGCCTTTGTTTCTACGCTGCTGTAAATGTCACAGAGCCTTCCATAACAGTGATTCATATCACGTCTACAGGACTCCATCTTCCAATATATGTCTCCAAATAAAGTCTTCAGTTCTCGTGTCACGCCTACAGAACTCCCATCTTCTGGTCTATGTTCCCAGACAAAGACTTTAGCTCTACAAGACTTTCCACAGTCGTAATTCCTCCTTGCGTCTGGGTTTTTTTTTCTTTCTGTCTTCTCTGTGATCTTAACATGTCCCCCGTCAACCACATGATCAAGATAATCTCAGTGTCCACGCTGCTGTGTGTAGAGATAAGAACTAGTAGCTATGATACCAATGACCTCTCGATACTGAAAGAGATTTTCAAGTCTACACCCCACGAACTTGTGTGTCTCCATGACTCCCTACCTCCATGAGGATGTAGAGTCACCAGGGTCTGTGTCTTCATCATAGAAATTCACTCATCATCGTAGCCTCACCATCGGTCATGAGTGCATGTGTGTGTGTGTGTGTGTGTGTGTGTGTGTGTGTGTCACTATCTTGTGCACCATCCAGATTATCCCTTCATTGTCATCTCTGTGCGTTTCTTCCGTTCGTCAACACTATAGAGATTGAGGAATTATGTTCGTTATTATACGATTCGTTCCTGCAGTTCCTCCTTGCCATTTGTAGTGTTTGTATGGGCCGTCCACCAGCATGTCCGGATACTTAGTTCCTGGTCCAGAGGGCCAACCTCCCTCCTCCTCCTTCGTGTTCCGGCCATCCCTCTTGTGATGCCATTCCTCTGCACATAGTGGGTCAGACATCAGCACTTTGAGTAATACCTTTCTCCACTACTCTAACGATCTTAGGTCAGTCGTCCCAATCATCGGGTCGCTGAAGCCTTGATCTTTCCCCCTCGTGGAATGGTCGTCACCTGAGGCATTTCGTGAACAGTAGTACTGCACGTCTGGCGTTCGTCCGTGTTAGTTAACTTACCCGACCTCTCAGGCGGGGGAGGGGAGCATTTGGGGGCTGGTTAACTTGTCAGACCATCTCAGGCAGGGGCGGGACGGGGCGGGGCGGGGTGTTTACTCACTCGCCCTCTCAGGTAGGGGAGGGAGGGCGGGGCTGCTTGCTCTTTCAGTTCTTTTTATGACTCGTGTTTTTCTGTCTCGGACGATATTCCATAGTTTCTGTCCCGTTCTTCGTCCACTTGATCACCTCTGAACTCCTCCTGTCTGGTCAGGGAATGTGTATGGTCTTGTGTGGGCGAGGCTTTGTATTTACAAACACTATTGGGAAATCATTTCACGCTGATTAGGATGCGGTTGTTCTTGTAGCAGTTATGTACGATTATGTTTTTTTTTTTTTCTGATGACGTTCTTGCGCCGAACTGCTACTCGGGGACGGGGGATATCCGGTGGCAGGAGGCGAGTGTGGCGAGGTTGCTGCCGTGGTCTCATCCTGGAACTCCTTAGGTGAGGTCCAGGTGATGGGTTCGAGAGAGTAGTGAGGACCAGTTTGTTGAGTTTCTCTGGACTTGTGATCTCAAGAGGGATATGGTAGATGGTGTTGCGTCGCCTCCTCAGTACCTTCTCTAGCAGCTCCTGTCGTGCGTAGGGAGAAGGAGGAGGAGCAAGCCGGGTTAGGCAGAGGTAAGGCTGGGGAAAAGGAGTTGAAGTTGTGCACATGTGAGTGTGAGGCGATGGAGATAGAACTACCTTCACTGTAAGAGGAGAAGATAGCCGGAGGGGATTGATGGTGGTGCTGACGCGTTCCCTTCAACCTTAGTTTATCGTCCATAGTGACGCTGCAAAGCTTTGTGGCCCGAGCATCCTTAAGAGAGCTGGAGGGGGGTCTAGTGAGACAGTAGTGGGTGTGGGACAGGGTTGGAAGCAAGGCTGTCGCACATGACCATAGACAGGAAGACCCTGTTGGTGTCGGTCCGGTTCTGGAGGCTTTCCATGATGTTCCAGACCAGGGTTCCCCTACATCTTTGTTCCTCTGTACCCCTTGGGGACACTTGACAGGTACCCATGTACCCCTTAAAATTAAGGGACAAAAAATTGATGAAATTATATTGATTTTATATTATTCTATTATGAAATGTGTAAGACCATATAAAGATTTTGTACTGGTTTGTAACAAGGGTGTTCTGTATTGCCTCTGTTCTACATTACTCATAGTGTACACTGTAGTACAGCAGTGTACACCATAATTATACTCTCAGACCCCTATGTAGTACCCAATGAGAAGTGCACATGTACCCCTGTGGTTACATGTACACCAGGGTTGGGAACCCCTGGTGTAGAGAGGATTGGGGTAGTCAGGAGAGGGTTCACCACGGCTGGTGGTGAGGGTAGGGGTCGTCCACATGACCCCAGCGAGCGGGAGGGGGTCATCCATCAGGGCAGCGATCATGAGGGTGACGTACCTCGGGGGTCCTACACGCCACAGGTGAGGCCCTGGGAGGTCGGGTTGTGTGTGTGTGTGTGTGTGTGTGTGTGTGTGTGTGTGTGTGTGTGTGTGTGTGTGTGTAGAAAATTCAAGGGGGCGGGTGGCGTGGCCTGGGAGACAAGAGGTTTCAGAAGCATAAAGGGAGGGAAATTCTCGGGATACGACGCCCGAGCGCCACTAAGGCGGCCTCAGGGAGACACCAGGTAGCCAGCCCTCCTCCTCCTCCTCCACTTCCTGCTCCTGCCCGCAGATTATTTGGCTCTGGACTGGTTGGGGCCTTGTGTGTGTGTGGGGGTGGGGGGTTCAGCAGCAGGGGCCAGATGGTATAATTGGTTTGCCAGCAATCAATAATAATGGGCCAGGGAGAGAGAGAGAGAGAGAGAGAGAGAGAGAGAGAGAGAGAGAGAGAGAGAGAGAGAGAGGCGCTCGTGTCCCCAGCCGGGCCAACTCTTGTTTTCTTTCCACCTCTCTTCTTCTTCTTTATCATCTCTTGTGTTTTTTCTTGACTACGTTTTGTCTTCTTTTGGATGTGTGGTTTTTTTCCTCCATAATGTTTGTCTAATTTTTTTCTTGTCTTTCTTGCGCGTTTGTCTTTTTTATTTTGACTGATTTTTCCCCTTTTCTTACGTCTTTTTATCTTATCATTTTTTTTCCGTTCAACTGGTTCTCTCTCGGTTCTGCTACACTTCACTTTTCGTGTATTGTAAGAGTCTGTGATTCCGTCTCTTCCACTAGCTTGCGGATGCATCTTTGCGTGATCTCTCGTTCCGTTAATTACCTGTTTGGACCATCTGTTGCTCCGTTGGATTGAGAATCCTGGGCATTCCTAAATGAAATGTGGGTTGCGGTAAGCGTAGTGTACACGCCCAGTCTGCACTGTACTTACGTAAGGATTGGATTGTATGTTAACTATGGCATGGGATGTCCGTAGATTTAATTCTATATAATGAGAGTTCAAGACTTTAATTATTCAAGTCCTCCCATTACCTAAATTGGTTTTTTAAAGGTCCCAGTGACTGTGGTTTTAAGGTTGTAGTTTCCATTCACTTTAAGACGTTTAAAGGAATTTTTAAGCTCCGGTCTTCATCCCTTTGTGCTAAGGGGGGGTTATAAAGCCAGGGTGTTCGGAGACTTTAACTACCGTATTGATGGACTTAGTGCCATTGCACTACCGGTTTTTAAGGGGTTTAAGCCGTTGCACTGAGGTTTTTAAGCCAGTTTCCCCCCATGAGGTTAAGTCACGGAAGGAAGGCACTTAAAGCCAGTGTGTGTAGACAGAGGCATATAGCCACCCAGCCACGGGACACGAAGCCACCCGCACTCAAAGGCTTAAGCCACGGTGCTGAGAGGCATCGTATTCGGTGATGTGATAATCGTTCACAGAGGCTGAGTTACCGTGCCCAAGGGGTTGAAGCGATTGCACTTTAATTCCATTGTACGGGGACCCGACCAGCTTGGAACCGCTCGCTGTGTATGCCTCGCTACGGACAGACAGACAGACAGACAGACAGACCTCTTGATGTTGTTCTGTATTTGCAATTATCTATTTTGACTGTAGGGGAGGGTTAGGGGCATATCTACTCGCTTGGGGCCCCATCTTTTGAATATTTTTGTACTATCATAGAGCTTTCTGAACTGATGTATGCTGCCAGACGTGTACAGTCTCGTAAATCAGTCTGGTCCAGTCGCCCACCACTCGTACACGTCAAAAGGTACTTCCTTTCGTCTCTTCAAACAGAGTTTCTCGCTTGATTTCACGTTATGTCCTCTGGCCCCTTTGTCCCTACATCTGACGAAGACCTGGTACGTGTCTTTGTCATCAGTCTGGTTTAAAAACTAATCAAAGATTGTGATTAGGTCACCCCTCACTCTTCTCTCTCTCTCTCTCTCTCTCTCTCTCTCTCTCTCTCTCTCTCTCTCTCTCTCTCTCTCTCTCTCTCTCTCTCTACCATGGTAAGGACAAAATTGTGGCCTCTGGTCTGTCCCTGTGACTCAACCATGGGTTATGTATGTTCATTGTTGTATGTAATGACTTGGAGACACGATGCTCACACTAGAGATGGGTCATGGATTCGCCTCATTATTACAGGGGTCGAGTGTACGTGGAGTAATGTGGTGCGGTGTGTAACGGGTGCACATAACACTGTGTCTAATGTTGCTTTCCTCCACACTACACGATAAAGGTGTGTGTTGTTCTGTCGCATGTTCTGCGCCTCCTGATGGTGGCGGTGGTGGGGGACGTTCTAGTGCTGGTGGTGGGGGATGTTCCAGTGCTGGTGGTGGGGGATGTTCCAGTGCTAGTGGTGGTGGGGGATGTTCCAGTGCTGGTGGTGGTGGGGGATGTTCCAGTGCTGGTGGTGGGGGATGTTCCAGTGCTGGTGGTGGGGGATGTTCCAGTGCTGGTGGTGGTGGGGGATGTTCCAGTGCTGGTGGTGGGGGATGATCCAGTGCTGGTGGTGGTGGGGGATGTTCCAGTGCTGGTGGTGGTGGGGGATGTTCCAGTGCTGGTGGTGGGGGATGTTCCAGTGCTGGTGGTGGGGGATGTTCCAGTGCTGGTGGTGGTGGGGGATGATCCAGTGCTGGTGGTGGTGGGGGATGTTCTAGTGCTGGTGGTGGTGGGGGATGTTCCAGTGCTGGTGGTGGGGGATGTTCCAGTGCTGGTGGTGGTGGGGGATGTTCCAGTGCTGGTGGTGGGGGATGTTCCAGTGCTGGTGGTGGGGGATGTTCCAGTGCTGGTGGTGGTGGGGATGTTCCAGTGCTGGTGGTGGTGGGGGATGTTCCAGTGCTGGTGGTGGGGGATGTTCCAGTGCTGGTGGTGGTGGGGGATGTTTCCAGTGCTGGTGGTGGGGGATGTTCCAGTGCTGGTGGTGGGGGATGTTCCAGTGCTGGTGGTGGGGGATGTTCCAGTGCTGGTGGTGGTGGGGGATGTTCCAGTGCTGGTGATGGTGGGGGATGTTCCAGTGCTGGTGGTGGGGGGATGTTCCAGTGCTGGTGGTGGGGGGATGTTCCAGTGCTGGTGGTGGTGGGGGATGTTCCAGTGCTGGTGGTGGTGGGGGATGTTCCAGTGCTGGTGGTGGGGGATGTTCCAGTGCTGGTGGTGGGGGATGTTCCAGTGCTGGTGGTGGTGGGGGATGTTCAGTGCTGGTGGTGGGGGGATGTTCCAGTGCTGGTGGTGGTGGGGGATGATCCAGTGCTGGTGGTGGGGGATGTTCCAGTGCTGGTGGTGGTGGGGGATGTTCCAGTGCTGGTGATGGTGGGGGATGTTCCAGTGCTGGTGGTGGGGGGATGTTCCAGTGCTGGTGATGGTGGGGGATGTTCCAGTGCTGGTGATGGTGGGGGATGTTCCAGTGCTGGTGGTGGTGGGGGATGTTCAGTGCTGGTGGTGGTGGGGGATGTTCCAGTGCTGGTGGTGGGGGATGATCCAGTGCTGGTGGTGGTGGTGGGGGATGTTCCAGTGCTGGTGATGGTGGGGGATGTTCCAGTGCTGGTGGTGGGGGGATGTTCCAGTGCTGGTGGTGGTGGGGGATGTTTCAGTGCTGGTGGTGGGGGATGTTCCAGTGCTGGTGGTGGGGGATGATACAGTGCTGGTGGTGGTGGGGGATGTTCCAGTGCTGGTGGTGGGGGATGTTCCAGTGCTGGTGGTGGGGGATGTTCCAGTGCTGGTGGTGGTGGGGGATGTTCCAGTGCTGGTGGTGGTGGGGATGTTCCAGTGCTGGTGGTGGGGGGATGTTCCAGTGCTGGTGGTGGTGGGGGATGTTCCAGTGCTGGTGGTGGGGGATGTTCCAGTGCTGGTGGTGGGGGATGTTCCAGTGCTGGTGGTGGTGGGGGATGTTCCAGTGCTGGTGGTGGTGGGGGATGTTCCAGTGCTGGTGGTGGTGGGGGATGTTCCAGTGCTGGTGGTGGTGGGGGATGTTCCAGTGCTGGTGGTGGTGGGGGATGTTCCAGTGCTGGTGGTGGTGGGGGATGTTCCAGTGCTGGTGGTGGTGGGGGATGTTCCAGTGCTGGTGGTGGTGGGGGATGTTCCAGTGCTGGTGGTGGTGGGGATGTTCCAGTGCTGGTGGTGGTGGGGGATGTTCCAGTGCTGGTGGTGGTGGGGATGTTCCAGTGCTGGTGGTGGTGGGGATGTTCCAGTGCTGGTGGTGGTGGGGATGTTTCCAGTGCTGGTGGTGGTGGGGGATGTTCCAGTGCTGGTGGTGGTGGGGGATGTTCCAGTGCTGGTGGTGGGGGATGTTCCAGTGCTGGTGGTGGTGGGGGATGTTCCAGTGCTGGTGGTGGTGGGGGATGTTCCAGTGCTGGTGGTGGTGGGGGATGTTCCAGTGCTGGTGGTGGTGGGGGATGATCCAGTGCTGGTGGTGGTGGGGATGTTCCAGTGCTGGTGGTGGTGGGGGATGTTCCAGTGCTGGTGGTGGTGGGGGATGTTCAGTGCTGGTGGTGGTGGGGGATGTTCAGTGCTGGTGGTGGTGGGGATGTTCCAGTGCTGGTGGTGGTGGGGGATGTTCCAGTGCTGGTGGTGGTGGGGGATGTTCCAGTGCTGGTGGTGGTGGGGGATGTTCCAGTGCTGGTGGTGGGGGATGTTCCAGTGCTGGTGGTGGTGGGGGATGTTCCAGTGCTGGTGGTGGTGGGGGATGTTCCAGTGCTGGTGTGGTGGGGGATGTTCCAGTGCTGGTGGTGGTGGGGGATGTTCCAGTGCTGGTGGTGGGGGGATGTTCCAGTGCTGGTGGTGGTGGGGGATGTTCCAGTGCTGGTGGTGGTGGGGGATGTTCTAGTGCTGGTGGTGGTGGGGGATGTTCCAGTGCTGGTGGTGGTGGGGGATGTTCCAGTGCTGGTGGTGGTGGGGGATGTTCCAGTGCTGGTGGTGGTGGGGGATGTTCCAGTGCTGGTGGTGGTGGGGGATGTTCCAGTGCTGGTGGTGGTGGGGGATGTTCCAGTGCTGGTGGTGGTGGGGGATGTTCCAGTGCTGGTGGTGGTGGGGGATGTTCCAGTGCTGGTGGTGGTGGGGGATGATCCAGTGCTGGTGGTGGTGGGGGATGTTCCAGTGCTGGTGGTGGTGGGGGATGTTCCAGTGCTGGTGGTGGTGGGGGATGTTCCAGTGCTGGTGGTGGTGGGGGATGTTCCAGTGCTTGTAGGGCTGGTTCCAGGCCTTTATGTTCTAGGCATCATGTTACATTCTAATTTCTCTTTTCTCTTGTCCAGCTTGAGGTTGATGGGGCTGGCGCTCCCGGAGCAGAGAGCAGAGAGAGAGAGAGAGAGAGAGAGAGAGAGAGAGAGAGAGAGAGAGAGAGGTTAATGGCAGAAAATTACCTTGGATAATGTGCATGGCTGTGAAATTTATGGGAGAGTGGGAATGCTGGTTTTTTTTTTTTTGTATATGTGTAATGAAAGCGTTACATCCTATCTGTTTGCGTAGGTTCCCGAAATCAAGCGACACCCCCCCCCCCACAAATGGGAATAGTTTCCCGGCCAGCCCCTCCCCCACAACAACAACAACAACAACAACAACAAAAATCGCCATTGAACGCCTGTTTGGGCAAGTTGTTAACATCTGATGTTTGAGCTGTTGGCAGCGGGAGGTGGGGGGAAAATGGGGGGGCCGTATGGCGAAAGTTGAATGAATGAAAGCTAAGGTCAGCAAGGTCATACCGCCGTGCACCACCTGACCTGTGGGGCCTTTCGTACCGTGGTGGCGTGACCTTTCGTGGAGCCACGACACCCTCCACGTACCACCACTACCACAACTACCACAATTATCGCCACTGCATCTGCCGTGACGACCAGCATCTACCACCATCACAGCCCTGGCTGGGCCCCGACCCCACACAAGCCTGGGCTGTTGTGACACAGACGCGTGTCTGTGTCCTAGTAGCGCAGCCAGAGACGAGTCTGTTGCCCTTGCTGTGGTCACTATTGCCATGCCAAGCCATCTGCCTCCATCCCGTATCAACATTACCATCCCACGACCTTTCCGCTTCGTATATAATCGTTGCCATACCACGACCTCATCCCTTCCTGTTTCACTGTCGCAGTACAACGTCATTGACCAGTTTTCGTATCATTGTTACCACACTGACGCCCTTACCGGTGCCGGTAACAGCGTTGCCCTTAACGCCATGGTGTTTACGTAACCGCTCTTGCGTCACACTGTCACTCCCTGAACACAGCCAGTAACGCCGTCGTCTGGGGCCTAGACGGTAACAAACGCACCGATATACCACGACATGTTTACCTCTTCCGTTAAGAGAATATACGTAAATCTTAACCGTCCTGTAAACAAGGAAAAAGATATATATATTATCCCTGGGGATAGTGGAGAAAGAATACTTCCCACGTATTCCCTGCGTGTCGTAGAAGGCGACTAAAAGGGAAGGGAGCAGGCGGCTGGAAATCCTCCCCCCTCTCTTTTTTTTTCTTTTTTTCAATTTTCCAAAAGAAGGAACAGCGAAGGGGGCCAGGTGAGGATATTCCCTCAAAGGCCCAGTCCTCTGTTCTTAACGCTACCTCGCTAACGCGGGAAATGGCGAATAGTTTGAAAAAAAAAAAAAAAAAAATATATATATATATATATATATATATATATATATATATATATATATATATATATATATATATATATACATAGAGTTGGTGGCGCGGGTAACTTACTGGTCATTGATCTAGTGAGAGTGTTTATCTGGTGGTGGTGTGTGATCTGTGCATCCTCGCTCTGTAGTATGAGGAGGGATGACTACCGTTCAGTAAGCCATAAGGATGCTGCTGTAACTCTACGTTGGGTGAGGTGATGTACAGGATTTCATTTGGCGGGGCGTCGTTCGGTTAGGCTGGAGTATCACATGGGCCGAAGTATGGGGATGTAGAGGGAGAGAGTCGTACAGCGAGGCATGATAGTGTACATGTACAGGATCGTATAGCGAGGTAATGACTGTGTAGATGTAGATGATCGTATAGCGAGGTAATGACTGTGTAGATGTAGATGATCGTATAGCGAGGTAATGACTGTGTAGATGTAGATGATCGTGTATAGCGAGGTAATGACTGTGTAGATGTAGATGATCGTATAGCGAGGTAATGACTGTGTAGATGTAGATGATCGTATAGCAAGGAATGACTGTGTAGATGTAGATCATCGTGTATAGCGAGGTAATGACTGTGTAGATGTAGATGATCGTATAGCGAGGTAATGACTGTGTAGATGTAGATGATCGTATAGCAAGGAATGACTGTGTAGATGTAGATGATCGTGTATAGCGAGGTAATGACTGTGTAGATGTAGATGATCGTATAGCGAGGTAATGACTGTGTAGATGTAGATGATCGTATAGCGAGGTAATGACTGTGTAGATGTAGATGATCGTATAGCGAGGTAATGACTGTGTAGATGTAGATGATCGTATAGCGAGGTAATGACGGTGTAGATGTAGATGATCGTGTATAGCGAGGTAATGACTGTGTAGATGTAGATGATCGTATAGCGAGGTAATGACTGTGTAGATGTAGATGATCGTGTATAGCGAGGTAATGACTGTGTAGATGTAGATGATCGTATAGCGAGGTAATGACTGTGTAGATGTAGATGATCGTGTATAGCGAGGTAATGACTGTGTAGATGTAGATGATCGTGTGTAGCGAGGTGATGATTATGTAGTTAGAGAAGGTGTAACTCCGTCAAGCGTCGCTGGGAAAGTTGATATTTCAGTATGTTGGGCAAGTGTGGCCCAGTGGAGGAAGGAGTTTGATTTGTCAAGTGGCAGGTGGGGGAGAAGCCGTCAGTTGGTTGTTGAACTCTGTCTAATTGCTTGCTTAGTTCTCGTTAGCCCGGGGAGCACGACGGTACGACCCCCGGAGGGGTGGTGTTGATGGACCTTGCCTCCAGCTCGATCTGACCACCTGCAGATCACCACTACCCATCCCACTCACACCACTAGCACCACCGCTACCCATCCCACTCGCACACCACAGCCACTAGCACCACCGCTACCCATCCCACTCACACACCACAGCCACTAGCACCACCAGTACCCATCCCACTCACACACCACAGCCACTAGCACCACCACTACCCGTCCCACTCACACCACAGCCACTAGCACCACCACTACCCATCCCACTCACACCACAGCCACTAGCACCACCACTACCCATCCCACTCAAACCACAGCCACTAGCACCACCACTACCCGTCCCACTCACACCACACCCACTAACACCAACACTACCCATCCCACTCACACCACAGCCACTAGCACCACCATTACCCATCCCACTCAAATCACAGCCACTAGCACCACCACTACCCATGCGACTGCGACCACCACTACCAGGTTATTCTACTGCTCCTACCATCACCACAGCCACCACTACCATCGCCACCACCTCCACTACCGCCCAAGGGCCGTGCCACCCACTTCAACCGGGGGTGGCAAGACGCCAAAGGACAGTCACTTGAGAGCCAGCGAACAGCTGCATCACACCGTCCAACTGAAGAGGTCAGATCTGTCGTTGGATCACCGGTGATCACATTCGTCTCTAGCAAACGATAGATGTCACTCCAACTTCTTCTTTGCTTCTTGGTACACACAAAATTCGCCTGTGTCGTTTCTCGTCTGTATCGCACCGGGGAGGGAGTCTTAACACTCGTGGAGCGACGTCTCTTCCATGTTTCACTTCTGTTATACATCTTGAGTGAATGCATGCTGTCTGCATTAATGCCCTCAGTCATACTGTTCCACTCATCCACGAAGCTCATGCCATAACATTACATCTTTACATCTTTTTTTTTAACACTTTTATTGATTAACCTCACACGTTATGTCATCTGTCTGCCGTGGCACTACATCTCTAGCGAAGAACTAACTGGTCACCTGTCTGCGTTCTAAAACTTACAGGTTGTGATCACGTCACCCCTCACTCTTCTCTCTTCCAAGGTGGGGCGAATGTAGGGCCTCAGGCGCTTCCCTGTAACTCAGCTATCTTAATTCTGGCACCATCATTCTTGCCCTCCTCTGGACCTTCTCTATTAGCTCTTTGTGCTTCTTCAGGTGAGGTGACCAGTCTTGAGAAGCAGCGACTGGTGCAGGTCATAACAGGTCATAGCGACTGCTGCAGGTCATTACAGGTCATAGCGACTGGTGCAGGTCGTTACAGGTCATAGCGACTGCTGCGGGTCATTACAGGTCATAGCGACTGCTGCAGGTCAGTATAGGTCATAGCAACTGCTGCAGGTCAGTACAGGTCATTGCGACTGCTGCAGGTCATTACAGGTCATAGCAACTGCTGCAGGTCAGTACAGGTCATGGCGACTGCTGCGGGTCATTACAGGTCATAGCGACTGCTGCAGGTCAGTACAGGTCATAGCAACTGCTGCAGGTCAGTACAGGTCATTGCGACTGCTGCAGGTCATTACAGGTCATAGCAACTGCTGCAGGTCAGTACAGGTCATGGCGACTGCTGCAGGTCATAACAGGTCATAGCGACTGCTGCAGGTCATAACAAGTCATAGCGACTGCTGCAGGTCACTACAGGTCATAACGACTGCTGCAGGTCGTTACAGGTCATAACGACAGCTGCAGGTCACTACAGGTCAAAGCGACTGCCCTGCTTACGACACGGATAGAGGTGATTATTCTCAGGTCATGTGGTGGGGTGTACATATGTCGACCATCTCGCTGTAATTGCAGAGAATCGCGTCAACACTACGGTCGATGATGATTCCATCGCTTTGGCAGAGATGGACCCCATCATGAACTCTGCCCCCCAGGCTCATGGGGAAAAAAGAAAACAGATATTACTCCCATTTAGAAAATGGGGGAGGATGAACGAAATCACACACACACACACACACACACACATACACACACACACACACACACACACACACACACACACACTTTGATACATATATATACTTTTACATACAAATGTCGGTGTATGTACTTATGTATATAGTATAAAGTAACTAATGTTTTTTTTCTCTAGCTTGCCACCACAGACGTCTAACAGACAAGGAAAATGTGGACAGCTTAGAAACAGGAAATTCAGTCACACTGCTGGTACAACAGACTCTTTGTGTCGACAGTGGGTTGGGTGTCCACTGATCATTGATGATGGCGACAGAGGGCGGGATGGGCTCGCTCTTGTAGCGACGTGGGCCAGCGCGGATGGGTTCCATGTTGTGGTAGTAGTACCGAACTGCAACACGGGGACGAGGGATATTAGGAGACGGATAATGTCGGTGGCGGAGATGATGCAGCAGCTCGTTCCCGAGCCGTCGGTTGAGGTCCTGGTGTTGGTTGATTTGATTTGAGTTCAGGAGGCCCCAAGTGTGTCGAACGCCTTTTGATGAATGGTGTCAGACGGACCGAGGATGATATGGCATGCCCCTCCCTGCACCTTTTGTGGCTGTCTCTGCTGTGTGGTGGTCAGGGAGGACGACCAGGCGAGGGGAGGAAGACACGGGGGAGTGTAGGATGACGGAAAGTTATGTAGGTGTTGGGTTGAGGCGCAGGGAGGCTGGAGAATGTAGAGGCTATGGCCTGGGAGGATGGAATGATCCTACTGACGACTCTTGTTTTCCTCGAGCTTCATCTGTCGTCCAAAATGACAGCGACCAATATAGTTGACGAACACACACACACACACACACGCCTGCTTGGTGGTGGCTGGGGCACAGTGAGACAGGAAGAGAGTGGCGCGTGGTTATAAGTGAGGCTGACGTGCCTGACTGCAGTCTTTGTTGGGTTGGTAGTGACGTCGTGAGCGATGGTCCAGTACTGGTAGTGGAGTCTCCCAGTGGTAGAGTCATTATTGTACTTCAGTCGCGCCCTGCGCGCGTCCATCAGGGCAACGTTAGTTGAATTATGAACACAAGGGGCCCCCTCTGTGTGTGTGTGTGTGTGAGTGTGTGTGTGTGTAAGCTTATATATGTGCGTATGTGTTGCTATACACGAACATGAAGAAGTGATGTGTACACATCACCCATCACCCAGGAGCCTGTATGACAAACGGCCCCGCTCAGTCACCTCCCTCTCCGTGATCAACGCGGCCGGTCTGGTAGCCTGACTCCCTCATTGACCTGGCTGGCAGGAGCTGGCCTGCCTCACCCCTGGGATCGCGTTAGCTACTCCTCCACCACGTACGATCAGAGCTGCAGCGCCAATGAATAACGTATCAGGAGTCGTTATTATTATAACCTGACGGTGATGTACGGCCAGGTCGACCCCTCCCCCACTGGCAGCTGCAGCTGCGATCCAGGAGGGTGATGGATGGTGGGGTGTATCGTGTTACCCCACACCCCGCCGCCGACCTACGGGTTACCGACACTAACGCTAACTAATGCATGGTGAAATTGGCCGTATAAAGCCGTGGAGTTAACGGCCGCGGACTAATAACAAGCCATCGAAATGCTCCATTTGTCAGGGGAGGGAGGAGGAGGTGGAGGGAATGTTTGGGTCTGTGGACGGAGGAGGAGGAGGCAGTGTCGCTGGTTGCTCGTTGAGGCCCTGGCGGTCTTGGCCTTGATGGTCAGCCTCGAGCACGACTCTATGACCCCCTGAGGTATGATGACCCTCGAGCATAGCTGTACGACCCCCTGAGGTATGATGACCCTCAAACATAGCTGTACGACCCCCCTGAGGTATGATGGCCCTCGAGTATGTCTGTACGACCCCCTGAGGTATGATGACCCTCGAGCATAGCTGTACGACCCCCTGAGGTATGATGACCCTCAAACATAGCTGTACGACCCCCCTGAGGTATGACGGCCCTCGAGTATGGCTGTACGACCCCCTGAGGTATGATGACCCTCGAGCACGGTTTTACGACCCCCCTGAGGTATGATGGCCCACATGGGTCGTGCTTCGGTGCTGAGGAGGTTGAGATAAAGTGTGATCAGCTGGGAATATCAGTATTACTACATCGTCCTGCGATACACCTAACTTTATCGTAATGTAGTACGTGGGTCTATGAGGAGGAGGTGGAGGAGGGTGACTGTGTTAGCATCATGATAATGATGGCCTAGTGATGTGATGGTCTGGCCTTACCTTCCTCACCTCTACTGTAGGGCTGGCTCAGGTCCTCCCTCTTGCCTTACGCTCCTCCCCTCTAGTGTAGGGCAGGCCCAGTTCCTACCTCTTGCCTTACCCTCCTCCCCTCCAGTGTAGGGAAGACCTAGGTCTTCCCTCTTGCCATGCCTTCCTCCCCTTCAGTATGGGAGAGACAGACGACCTCCATTCTCATCTCATCTGACATATGTCTTCATTCTGGCACGTCCCTGTTGTGTTTGCTCACTCCTCCCCAACAGGTTCCACACATTACTGTCCAGGTGATGAGTCCAGTTTCCGTAGGGTGTTCCAGCGGGGATCGACTACACGTCATGCTCTGTATGATCCCCCTAGAAATGACATTATGTAGGTGGTTGAAGGGAATCTTGACACTCACCAGGATGCAGCGTGCTTCCATCACGATCTAATTGTGTGTTTAACTCTGTTCTTACGTGTGTGTGTGTGTGTGTGTGTGTGTGTGTGTGTGTGTGTGTGTGTGTGTGTGTGTGTGTGTTTACGGGAAGTGAGCAATACCTGTATTGTCCTCAGACACATACATTGCTGCGGCCGTGTTCTCAAAAATTGATAAATATTCCTCGCCCACACTACGTTCTCACTTGATGAATTCCAAACGTCAGGTAACCTTATTACTGAGGCAAACATGTCCCTGTCTCCCTTCCTTTCGTGTCCACCCAGGTCCCCAGGTCCTCCTCCAACCCAGGTCCACAGGTCCTTCCCCAATCCAGGACCTGAAAAACTCTAACCTTACCCGCATCAGTTAATGTGATGATGATGGTATTTTAAGTCATACCAAGAACCCCTTTACCTTGCTGTTGACCTGAGGGAGGTGGTGACGTGTTGTCAGCCCCTTGTTACCGTCCAGACCCGCCAAGTTGAGAGCAATTCATTTGCACATTTTTGCCTACGTCTCACCTCCTTGCTGTACATAAGTGTTTGTGTGCCTTTGTTCAGCTACCTGTTTGTGCTGTACGGAGAGGGAGTTTTACACTCGTGCAGCCTCATCTGTCTACTGTAATAAATGTTCTAAGATTTATGTATGCTGGCTACATTAGCTATGTCCTCAGTCATCTTATTCCATTCGTCCTCCTCTCTTGTACCATAAGAGTAATTTACGTCTCTCTTGAACAAGTCTCTTGCTTGATTTTATGTTGTGTCCTTTGGTTTCTCTATCCTTACATCTCTCTCATTCACTGTTCACGTCATCGATCAGTTTTAAAAACTTAAAGGTTGTAATCAGGTCATCCCTCACTCCTCTCTCCTTCAAGGTGAGCAAAGTTAAAGGCTCCAGCCTTTCGCTGTAACCAGCTATATCAATTCTGACATTGCCTTTGTTGCCCTCCTCTAGACCTTCTCTATTATCTCTTTGTACTTCTTTAAGGGAGGTGACCAGAGTTGAGAAGCATAGTCTAATTTTGACCTTACGGAGTTTATGAACAGCTTGCTGCATTTTTCTTCATCTTTGTACTTGAAAGTTACTCTAATATATTCCAGAAGACAGATTTTCTCATTTACATTTCTCCTAACATATGACAAAATCTTGAAGTTTATTTCCTGTTACATAATCATACTCAGACGTTCTTTCATTTTGTCCCTTCTTTCATTTGTCTCTTCTTTCATTTTGTTCATTTAATCGGGCTGAATTTCGTCAACCATGTATCAGACCAACTCTGCAATCCTTCACTCTTTTCACTTTCCTTACGACCTTCATGTCATCTGCAGACATACTCAGATAGGGGGTCCATACCATCAGACAAGTCTTTCCATTTTAGATCAAGATGAACAGTGGTCCCAGAACAGAACCCTGGGGTACTCTGCTTGTGACCTCCACCGATTTGGAGGAGCCTCCCTTTGACGTGTGTCGTTTGATCTCTTCCACCAAGATAATATTCTATCCATCAGAGGAGTCCCTCCCCGTATGCCTGCCTGCTGTTATTAATCAGCCTCCCATGCGGTACCGTGTCACATGCATTCCGACGGTCATGGTATAGGCAGTCCACTCTTTGGTCTGGGGCAGAGCTCACTCTCTCTTAGAAATCTCAGAGGTTAGTCACCACCGTGTTGCCTATCACTTAGATAATTCTCCTTTGCAGGAAGTCATCCGCTTGCTATCTGATTGACATTTGTACACACACACACACACACACACACACACACACACACACACACATACACACACATATATATATGTGCCCAAACCATTTCAAAACACCCTCTTCTGCTCTCTCAACCACGCTCTTTTTATTTCCACACATCTCTCTTACCCTTACGTTACTTGCTCGATCAAACCACCTCACACCACACATTGTCCTCAAGCATCTCATTTTCAGCACATCCATCCTCCTGCGCACAGCTCTATCCATAGCCCACGCCTCGCAACCATACAACATTGTTGGAACCACTATTCCTTCAAACATACCCATTTTTGCTTTCCGAGATAATGTTCTCGACTTCCACACATTCTTCAAGGCTCCCAGGATTTTCGCCCCCTCCCCCACCCTATGATCTACTTCCGCTTCCATGGTTCCATCCGCTGCCAGATCCACTCCCAGATATCTAAAACACTTTACTTCCTCCAGTTTTTCTCCATTCAAACTTACCTCCCAATTGACTTGACCCTCAACCCTACTGTACCTAATTACCTTGCTCTTATTCACATTTACTCTTAACTTTCTTCTTTCACACACTTTACCAAACTCAGTTACCAGCTTCTGCAGTTTCTCACATGAATCAGCCACCAGCGCTGTATCATCAGTGAACAACAACTGACTCAATTCCCAAGCTCTCTCATCCCCAACAGACTTGATACTTGCCCCTCTTTCCAAAACTCTTGCATTTACCTCCCTAACAACCCCATCCATAAACAAATTAAACAACCATGGAGACATCACACACCCCTGCCGCAAACCTACATTCACTGAGAACCAATCACTTTCCTCTCTTCCTACACGTACACATGCCTTACATCCTCGATAAAAACTTTTCACTGCTTCTAAAAACTTGCCTCCCACACCATATATTCTTAATACCTTCCACAGAGCCTCTCTATCAAATCTATCATATGCCTTCTCCAGATCCATAAATGCTACATACAAATCCATTTGCTTTTCTAAGTATTTCTCACATACATTCTTCAAAGCAAACACCTGATCCACACATCCTCTACCACTTCTGAAACCACACTGCTCTTCCCCAATCTGATGCTCTGTACATACCTTCACCCTCTCAATCAATACCCTCCCATATAATTTACCAGGAATACTCAACAAACTTATACCTCTGTAATTTGAGCACTCACTCTTATCCCCTTTGCCTTTGTACAATGGCACTATGCACGCATTCCGCCAATCCTCAAGCACCTCACCATGAGTCATACATACATTAAATAACCTTACCAACCAGTCAATAATAGTCACCCCCTTTTTTAATAAATTCCACTGCAATACCATCCAAACCTGCTGCCTTGCCGGCTTTCATCTTCCGCAAAGCTTTTACTACCTCTTCTCTGTTTACCAAATCATTTTCCCTAACCCTCTCACTTTGCACACCACCTCGACCAAAACACCCTATATCTGCCACTCTAATATCAAACACATTCAACAAACCTTCAAAATACTCACTCCATCTCCTTCTCACATCACCACTACTTGTTATCACCTCCCCATTTGCGACCTTCACTGAAGTTCCCATTTGCTCCCTTGTCTTACGCACATT
>NC_092225.1:55867423-55952423 GCF_036320965.1 Panulirus ornatus
ACATTCCCCCAGGAACTTTAGGTAGGAGCCTCTGAAAACACCATGCTAGAGTTGCCCTCTGCCAGTGGTCCGTTAAAGGTGAGGCACTTAAAGATAAGGGCTTCAATGTAATTCAACAGTTATGGAGACGTTTTTGCCATTCACAACCCATTGAGGGAATTCCCAAAGGAAACCAGCATCAGAGATATAGAAAGAGATATAGATATACTGTGTAAGCTACCTTTACTCATGCTACCATAGTTTACATGTCAGCAATTACAGTATAACTAAAAACCAAGATGAAACTCACTTCAAGGTTGATATGCTGATGAAAAGGAATCTGTTGCTGTTTCTCTTGCTTCTCTTGTTCTGTTGTGCGCTCATACTGCTGCTGCATAAAGATAGGAGCTTTAGACCTTAGAAATGCTACTTTCTTTGTGTATAAAATCCAAATATAGTCAGTATCATATATGACATCAGAGGTCAGGAGAACGAAAGTATTGCTCATCATCTAAAGTACACCCATCCCTCACTTTAAGTTGGGGGTTATATTCCACAAAAACATAAAAGAAATAGATAATGCATATAGAAAACCAATATACACAAAGAAAAATGAGATAAATGCACAGCTTCGTGGTCTGATTGGTGGATTCTTCCATTAATTTCACATTATGTAGCTTCTGACATCAAAAAACTTATCTAGCCATCCTTTACTTGCTTGAAATGGCTCAGGTTCAGCTACAATGTCTTACTTCAATAAACAATCATAAATCTTCAGAGCTTCAATCTGAAATGTAGGTTACTACGGTTGCTTTTCTTCTCTCCCTTATCCTCTATATGTACAGATAGTTACTCCATCTTCTCAATAAATGGATTTCTAATCCTTGAAGATACCTTGGCAGACAGTGGAGTAGAGTGGACCACAGTACTCCAAATTTTCTGTGCATTCTCTTATGCTGTAGGATGTGAGCATTCCCAAGTGATGACACTTCCTCAATTGCATCAGTGTGTCATAAGATTTCTTGCCTTATTTCTAAGGTTGGACAGGTTCTCTACCATTTAACTGATAATTCTGGGGGTAAGGGATGCTGCTGCTGGATGAGTGGACACCATATAACAAATATAAACACAGTACAATGCAGGAAAATCGCATTAGCAGGTATACCTAAATTGCATGAGGAGCACATATCTGTACACAATGGTGGTATCTGTGAGCCTGACTCACTGGCAGGAACATGGCATGCCTCACCCAGGACCCACACTAACTCCACATGCCAACCCTCATTGAAGTTTTGGTGCACTTTCTACTGTGCGAACACTTCCTCACCAGCATCAGCATATTGTAAAATTTCTAGCTTCATTTCAAAGGTCAAAGGAGTTCTCTTTGATTTAACTGCTGGCCCTTGGGTAGTAGAAGTTGTTGATGTCTGCACGAAAATCCCATTAGCAGGTATACCCAAAGCACACACACACAATGGTGGTTGCTGCAAAAATGACCTGTTGGGAGGTATGCGGCATGCTCCATCCAGGACCCATGCTTAGTTCACCCACCAACCCTTAGGTGAACTTTCTAAAGAACTAACCTGAATAGTAGCAAATTTTGGCTGCATAAAGAGAGGTACTGGTAAAAGTAAGTTCCTTGCTTAACACAAAATTGCATATAGAGGTCCCACATAAATCAAAGACAGGGTGTATTAACTTTTGTAAAAAAAAAAAAAAAAAACAACTAAGCACAGTCAAAACAAAACTAGCTTCCTGACACCACTTACCTGAGGCAGGAGACCCTGAGCTAGCAGTTCCTTGGCTCTGCCACCTGACTGAATGTCAAGTAGGGCATTATGTGCCTCCTTAATATTCCCATGGCGAAATGCACACAATCCTAGCTGAACCATTGTACGGTTATACAGAATTTGAGTGGGCAGATCCGAATGATGAATTGTTTCCTGTTAAATTAAATCTTTAATATTTTGTAAACTGTTTCCTGTTAAAAGACATATTTAACATTTTGTAAATTGTTTCCTGTTAAAAGACATCTTTAATATTTTGTAATCAATAATCTTAATGATTATCATGGCAAATATCAAAACAAAGGAAGGTTTAAAGATTAACAATCTCCTCCAATGCAAAACTTAATCCATCCCCCAAAGATGCTAAGTACTCATTAAAATGTCTTGTAAGATAAAGAGTTGATAGGGTTGTGTGGAGGAGGGTGGATGTGTTGGAAATGAAGTGTGTGAGGACAATGCTATTTCATGTGTGCTGGGGTGGTGATGGGAATGGATGTAGGCAACAAGTATGAATGTGTACATCTGTATATATGTGCATGTCTATGTATCTGTTGAAATGTGTATGTATGTATATGTGCATTTATGGGCATTTATGTACATACATGAGTGTGTGTGGGTGGGTTGGGCCATTCATGACTCTTTCCTTGCGCTACCTCGCTGACATGAAAGATGGCGATTAAGTACAATAAATACAAACACAGAACAGGGGTGTGTGATGTCTCCATGGTTGTTTAATTTGTTTATGGATGGGGTTGTTAGGGAGGTGAAAGCAAGAGTTTTGGAAAGTGGGGTAAGTATGAAGTCTGTTGGGGATGAGAGAGCTTGGGAAGTGAGTCAGTTGTTGTTCGCTGATGATACAGTGCTGGTGGCTGATTCATGTGAGAAACTGCAGAAGCTGGTGACTGAGTTTGGTAAAGTGTGTGAAAGAAGGAAGTTAAGAGTAAATGTGAATAAGAGCAAGGTTATTAGGTACAGTAGGGCTGAGGGTCAAGTCAATTGGGAGGTAAGTTTGAATGGAGAAAAACTGGAGGAAGTAAAGTGTTTAAGATATCTGGGAGTGGATCTGGCAGCGGATGGAACCATGGAAGCGGAAGTGAATCATAGGGTGGGGGAGGGGGCAAAGGTCCTGGGAGCCTTGAAGAATGTTTGGAAGTCGAGAACATTATCTCCGAAAGCAAAAATGGCTATGTTTAAAGGAATAGTGGTTCCAACAATGTTGTATGGTTGCGAAGCGTGGGTTATGGATAGAGTTGTGCGCAGAAGGGTGGATGTGCTGGAAATGAGATGTCTGAGGACAATATGTGGTGTGAGGTGGTTTGATCGAGTAAGTAATGTAAGGGTAAGAGAGATGTGTGGAAATAAAAAGACTGTGGTTGAGAGAGCAGAAGAGGGTGTTTTGAAATGGTTTGGGCACATGGAGAAAATGAGTGAGGAAAGATTGACCAAGAGGATATATGTGTCGGAGGTGGAGGGAACGAGGAGAAGTGGGAGACCATATTGGAGGCGGAAAGATGGAGTGAAAAAGATTTTGAGTGATTGGGGCCTGAACATGCAGGAGGGTGAAAGGCAGGCAAGGAATAGAGTGAATTGGATCGATGTGGTATACCGGGGTCGACGTGCTGTCAATGGATTGAACCAGGGCATGTGAAGCGTCTGGGGTAAACCATGGAAAGTTGTGTCGGGCCTGGATGTGGAAAGGGAGCTGTGGTTTCGGGTATTATTACATGACAGCTAGAGGCTGAGTGTGAACAAATGGGGCCTTTGCTGTCTTTTCCTAGCGCTACCTCGCACACATGAGGGGGGAGGGGGATGTTATTCCATGTATGGTGAGGTGGCGATGGGAATAAATAAAGGCAGACAGTATGAATTATGTACATGTGTATATATGTACATGTCTGTGTGTATATATATGCGTACATTGAGATGTATATGTATGTATATTTGCGTGTGTGGACGTGTATGTATATACATGTGTATGGGTGTGGGTTGGGATATTTCTTTCATCCGTTTCCTTGCGCTACCTCACAAACGCGGGAGACAGCGGCAAAAAAAAAAAAAAAAAAAAAAAAAAAAAATATATATATATATATATATATATATATATATATATATATATATATATATATGTATGTATACACTGAAATGTATATGCATATATATGTGCATGTATGGGTGTTCATGTATATACATGTGTATGTGGGTGGATGGGCCTTTCTTCGTCTGTTTTCCTTGCGCTACCTCACTAACGCGGGAAACAGTGAATACGTAAAATAAATGAATAAATAAATATTTTTCTTCATACATATTCACTATTTCCTGCATTAGCAAGGTAGCATTAAAAAAAGAGGGTTGAGCCTTAGAAGGAATATCCTCATTGAGCTCCCTCTTTTGGAAAATTAAAAATGGGAGGGAATGATTTCCAGCTCCCTCCTCTTTTAGTCGCCTTCTAGGGCATGCACGGAATATATGGGAAGTATTCTTTCTCTCCTAGGGAAGAGTGGTTTGGGAAAGTCTTGGGGGTAAACTCAGGGGTTGGTGAGAGGACAAGAGCTAAGGAAGGAGTAGCACTACTCCTGAAACAAGAGTTGTGGGAGTATGCGATACAGTTTAAGAAACTGGGGTGGGGTGGGGGGGTGAGGGGTCAGGGAGAGTGGTTTGGTGGATGGAGAGGTGGTGATGGCTTTGCTGAAGATGAAAGCCAGCAAGGCAGTGGGTTGGAATGGTACTGCAATGGAATTCATCAACAAAGGGGGTGAATGTGTTGCTGATTGGTTGGTAAGGATATTCAATGTATGTATGGATCATGAAAAGCCTGAGGATTGGCGGAATGCAAGCTTAGTGCCATTGTACAAAGGCAAAGGGGATAAAGGTGAATGTTCAAATTACAGAGGTATAAGTATATTGAGTATTTCAGGGAAATTATAAGAGAGGATATTGACTGAGAGGGTAAAAGCATGTACAGAGCATCAGATTGGGGAAGAGCAGTGTGGTTTTAGAAGTGGTAGAGGATGTGTGGATCAGGTATTTGCTTTGAAAAATGTTTGAGAAATACTTAGAAAAACAGATGGATTTGTATGTAGCATTTAGGCACATGATAGGGTGGATAGAGATGCTTTGTGCAAGGTTTTAAGAGTATAAGGTGTGGGAGGTAAGTTGCTAGAAGCAGTGAAAAGTTTTTATCAAGGATGTAAGACAGGTGTACGAATAGGGAGAGAGGAGAGAGATTGCTTCCCAGTGAATGTTGGTTTGTGGCAGGGGTGTGTGATGTCTTCATGGTTGTTTAATTTGTTTTATGGATGAGGTGGTTAGGGAGGTGAATGCAAGAGTTTTGGAGAGAGGGGTAAGTATGCAGTCTGTTCTGGATGAGAGGGCATGGGAAGTGAGTCAGTTGTTCACTGATAATACAGGACTGGTGGCTGATACAGGTGAGAAACTACAGAAGTTGGTGACTGGGTTTGATAAAGTGTGTGAAAGAAGAAAGTTGAAAGCAAATGTGAATAAGAGCAAGGAGATTCAGTAGGGTTGAGGGACTACTTAATTGGGAGGTAAGTTTGAATGGAGAAAAACTGGAGGAAGTGAAGTGTTTTAGATATCTGTGAGTGGACTCGGCAGCAGAGGTGAGTCACGAGGTGGGGAAGGGGACAAAGGTTCTAGGAGCGTTGAAGAATGTGTGGAAGGCGAGAACCGGGGTCGACATGATGTCAATGGATTGAACCAAGGTATGTGAAGCGTCTGGGGTAAACCATGGAAAGTTCTGTGGGGCCTGGATGTGGAAAGGGAGCTGTGGTTTCAGTGCATTATACATGACAGCTAGAGACTGAGTGTGAACGAATGGACACTTTTTGTCTTTTCCTGGTGCTACCTCACAGGAGGGGGAGGTGGATGCTATTTCAATTGCTGCAGGGTGGAGACAGGAATGGATGAAGACAGCAATTATGAATATGTACATGTGTATATATGTATATGTCTGTGTATGTATATGTATGTATCCATTGAAATGCATATGTATGTATATGTGCATTTTTTTTTTTTTTTTTTTTGCTTTGTCGCTGTCTCCCGCGTTTGCAAGGTAGCGCAAGGAAACAGACGAAAGAAATGGCCCAACCCACCCCCATAACATGTATATATATATACGTCCACACACGCAAATATACATACCTACACAGCTTTCCATGGTTTACCCCAGACGCTTCACATGCCCTGATTCAATCCATTGACAGCACGTCAACCCCGGTATACCACATCGCTCCAATTCACTCTATTCCTTGCACGCCTTTCACCCTCCCGCATGTTCAGGCCCCAATCACACAAAATCTTTTTCACTCCATCTTTCCACCTCCAATTTGGTCTCCCACTTCTCCTCGTTCCCTCCACCTCCGACACATATATCCTCTTGGTCAATCTTTCCTCACTCATTCTCTCCATGTGCCCAAACCATTTCAAAACACCCTCTTCTGCTCTCTCAACCACGCTCTTTTTATTTCCACACATCTCTCTTACCCTTACGTTACTTACTCGATCAAACCACCTCACACCACATATAGTCCTCAAACATAACATTTCCAGCACATCCATCCTCCTACGCACAACTCTATCCATAGCCCACGCCTCGCAACCATACAACATTGTTGGAACCACTATTCCTTCAAACATACCCATTTTTGCTTTCTGAGATAAAGTTCTCGACTTCCACACATTCTTTAAGTCTCCCAGGATTTTCGCCCCCTCCCCCACCCTATGATCCACTTCCGCTTCCATGGTTCCATCCGCTGCCAGATCCACTCCCAGATATCTAAAACACTTTACTTCCTCCAGTTTTTCTCCATTCAAACTTACCTCCCAATTGACTTGACCCTCAACCCTAATGTACCTAATAACCTTGCTCTTATTCACATTTACTCTTAACTTTCTTCTTTCACACACTTTACCAAACTCAGTCACCAGCTTCTGCAGTTTCTCACATCAATCAACCACCAGCGCTGTATCATCAGTGAACAACACCTGACTCACTTCCCAAGCTCTCTCATCCACAACAGACTGCATACTTGCCCCTCTTTCCAAAACTCTTGCATTCACCTCCCTAACAACCCCATCCATAAACAAATTAAACAACCATGGAGACATCACACACACCTGCCACAAACCTACATTCACTGAAAACCAATCACTTTCCTTTCTTCCTACACGTACACATGCCTTACATCCTCGGTAAAAACTTTTCACTGCTTCTACCAAATTGCTTCCCACCCCATATATTCTTAATACCTTCCACAAAGCATCTCTATCAACTCTATCACATGCCTTCTCCAGATCCATAAATGCTACATACAAATCCATTTGCTTTTCTAAGTATTTCTCACATACATTCTTCAAAGCAAACACCTGATCCACATATCCTCTACCACTTCTGTAACCACACTGCTCTTCCCCAATCTGATGCTCTGTACATGCCTTCACCCTCTCAATCAATACCCTCCCATATAATTTCCCAGGAATACTCAACAAACTTATACCTCTGTAATTTGAGCAATCACTCTTATCCCCTTTGCCTTTGTACAATGGCAGTATGCAAGCATTCTGCCAATCCTCGGGCACCTCACCATGAGTCATACATACATTAAATAATCTTACCAACCAGTCAACAATACAGTCACCCCCTTTTTTAATAAATTCCACTGCAATACCATCCAAACCTGCTGCCTTGCCAGCTTTCATCTTCCACAAAGCTTTTACTACCTCCTCTCTGTTCATCAAATCATTTTCCCTAACCCTCTCACTTTGCACACCACCTCGACCAAAACACCCAATATCAGCTACTCTATCATCAAACACATTCAACAAACCTTCAAAATACTCACTCCATCTCCTTCTCACATCACTTGTTATCACCTCCCGATTAGCCCCCTTCACTGAAGTTCCCATTTGCTCCCTTGTCATACGCACTTTATTTTCCTCCTTCCAAAACATCTTTTTATTCTCCCTAAAATTCAATGATACTCTCTCACCCCAACTCTCATTTGCCCTCTTTTTCACCTCTTGCACCTTTCTCTTGACCTCCTGTCTCTTTCTTTTATACATCTCCACTCATTTGCATTCTTTCCCTGCAAAAATCATCCAAATGCCTCTCTCTTCTCTTTCACTAGTAATCTTACTTCTTCATCCCACCACTCACTACCCTTTCTAATCAACCCACCTCCCACGCTTCTAATGCCACAAGCATCTTTTGTGCAAGCCATCAATGCTTCCCTAAATACATCCTATTCCTCCCCGACTCCCCTTACGTCCTTTGTTCTCACCTTTTTCCATTCTGTACTCAGTCTCTCCTGGTACTTCCTCACACAAGTCTCCTTCCCAAGCTCACTTACTCTCACCACTCTCTTCATCCCAACATTCTCTCTTCTTTTCTGAAAACTTCTACAAATCTTCACCTTCGCCTCCACAAGATAATGATCAGACATCCCTCCAGTTGCACCTCTCAGCACATTAACATCCAAAAGTCTCTCTTTCGCACGCCTATCAATTAACACGTAATACAATAACACTCTCTGGCCATCTCTCCTACTTACATACGTATACTTATGTATACCTCGCTTTTTAAACCAGGTATTCCCAATCACCAGTCCTTTTTCAGCACATAAATCTACAAGCTCTTCACCATTTCCATTTACAACACTGAACACCCCATGTATACCAATTATTCCCTCTACTGCCACATTACTCACCTTTGCATTCAAATCACCCATCACTATAACCCGGTCTTGTGCATCAAAACCACTAACACACTCATTCAGCTGCTCCCAAAACACTTGCCTCTCATGATCTTTCTTCTCATGCCCAGGTGCATATGCACCAATAATCACCCATCTCTCTCCATCCACTTTCAGTTTTACCCATATCAATCTAGAATTTACTTTCTTACACTCTATCACATACTCCCACAGCTCCTGTTTCAGGAGTAGTGCTACTCCTTCCCTTGCTCTTGTCCTCTCACTGACCCCTGACTTTACTTCCAAGACAATCCCAAGCCACTCTTCCCCTTTACCCTTGAGCTTCGTTTCACTCAGAGCCAAAACATCCAGGTTCCTTTCCTCAAACATACTATCTCTCCTTTTTTCTCATCTTGGTTACATCCACACACATTTAGACACCCCAATCTGAGCCTTCGAGGAGGATGAGCACTCCCCGCGTGACTCCTTCTTCTGTTTCCCCTTTTAGAAAGTCAAAATACAAGGAGGGGAGGGTTTCTGGTCCCCCACTCCCGTCTCCTTTAGTCGCCTTCTACGACACGTGAGGAATGCGTGGGAAGTATTCTTTCTCCCCCATCCCCAGGGATAATAATAAAGTACTTAATTCCATTGGAGGACTTCCTAATTTCCCTCTTGATCATTCTATTACCAAATCAGAAAAAACTGTAAAATTTACCCCTACACCAAGCAAGCTATACATAGTAGCTGATAGCCAGCCATCAACCAGGGAGGTATATTACTGGTACTATCTGCCTGGGTATTGGAATGGTTAGTGACAGCTGCATAATGAGCCACACTTCAGTGGTTGACAAGCTGCACTCCTTTGACCCAAGTATGTCTTTTCTTTATGCCTCATGCACAGTGGACTGCTGGCATTCTGTCTACAAACATACAATCTCTTCTTATTACACATAATAACACTTAATACAACACAACCCATTTTTTGTAACTCTTGATTTTCCTTGGGTGAAAGCCATGCGCTAGCCTTGCTCATAGCAGAAGCAATAGTTAGAAGCAGAATCTATAAACATCAGACCAGAGCACTAGATAGGAGTGGGCAAGAGTATTAGCTGAGAGCATTAGGTAGACAAAGTAGGTTGGAACATTCCCCAGGAACTTTAGGTAGGAGCCTCTGAAAACACCATGCTAGAGTTGCCCTCTGCCAGTGGTCCGTTAAAGGTGAGGCACTTAAAGATAAGGGCTTCAATGGAATTCAACAGTTATGGAGACGCTTTTGCCATTCACAACCCATTGAGGGAATTCCCAAAGGAAACCGGCATCAGAGATATAGAAAGAGATATAGATATACTGTGTAAACTACCTTTACTCATGCTACCATAGTTTACATGTCAGCAATTACAGTATAACTAAAAACCAAGATGAAACTCACTTCAAGGTTGATATGCTGATGAAAAGGAATCTGTTGCCGTTTCTCTTGCTTCTCTTGTTCTGTTGTGCGCTCATACTGCTGCTGCATAAAGATAGGAGCTTTAGACCTTAGAAATGCTACTTTCTTTGTGTATAAAATCCAAATATAGTCAGTATCATATATGACATCAGAGGTCAGGAGAACGAAAGTATTGCTCATCATCTAAAGTACACCCATCCCTCACTTTAAGTTGGGGGTTATATTCCACAAAAACCTAAAAGAAATAGATAATGCATATAGCAAACCAATAAACACACAGAAAAATGAGATAAATGCACAGCTTCGTGGTCTGATTGGTGGATTCTTCCATTAATTTCACATTATGTAGCTTCTGACATCAAAAAACTTATCTAGCCATCCTTTACTTGCTTGAAATGGCTCAGGTTCAGCTACAATGTCTTACTTCAATAAACAATCATAAATCTTCAGAGCTTCAATCTGAAATGAAGGTTACTATGGTTGCTTTTCTTCTCTCCCTTATCCTCTATGTGTACAGATAGTTACTCCATCTTCTCAATAAATGGATTTCTAACCCTTGAAGATACCTTGGCAGACAGTGGAGTAGAGTGGACCACAGTACTCCAAATTTTCTGTGCATTCTCTTATGCTGTAGGATGTGAGCATTCCCAAGTGATGACACTTCCTCAATTGCATCAGTGTGTCATAAGATTTCTTGCCTTATTTCTAAGGTTAGACAGGTTCTCTACCATTTAACTGATAATTCTGGGGGTAAGGGATGCTGCTGCTGGATGAGTGGACACCATATAACAAATATAAACACAGTACAATGCAGGAAAATCGCATTAGCAGGTATACCTAAATTGCATGAGGAGCACATATCTGTACACAATGGTGGTATCTGTGAGCCTGACTCACTGGCAGGAGGAACATGGCATGCTCCACCCAGGACCCACACTAACTCCACATGCCAACCCTCATTGAAGTTTTGGTGCACTTTCTACTGTGCGAACACTTCCTCACCAGCATCAGCATATTGTAAAATTTCTAGCTTCATTTCAAAGGTCAAAGGAGTTCTCTTTGATTTAACTGCTGGCCCTTGGGTAGTAGAAGTTGTTGATGTCTGCACGAAAATCCCATTGGCAGGTATACCCAAAGCACACACACACAATGGTGGTTGCTGCAAAAATGACCTGTTGGGAGGTATGCGGCATGCTCCATCCAGGACCCATGCTTAGTTCACCCACCAACCCTTAGGTGCACTTTCTAAAGAACTAACCTGAATAGTAGCAAATTTTGGCTGCATAAAGAGAGGTACTGGTAAAAGTAAGTTCCTTACTTAACACAAAATTGCATATAGAGGTCCCACATAAATCAAAGACAGGGTGTATTAACTTTTGTAAAAAAAGAAAAAAACAAAAAAACTAAGCACAGTTAAAACAAAACTAGCTTCCTGACACCACTTACCTGGGGCAGGAGACCCTGAGCTAGCAGTTCCTTGGCCCTGCCACCTGACTGAATGTCAAGTAGGGCATTATGTGCCTCCTTAATATTCCCATGGCGAAATGCACACAATCCTAGCTGAACCATTGTACGGTTATACAGAATTTGAGTGGGCAGATCCGAATGATGAATTGTTTCCTGTTAAATTAAATCTTTAATATTTTGTAAACTGTTTCCTGTTAAAAGACATATTTAACATTTTGTAAATTGTTTCCTGTTAAAAGACATCTTTAATATTTTGTAATCAATAATCTTAATGATTATCATGGCAAATATCAAAACAAAGGAAGGTTTAAAGATTAACAATCTCCTCCAATGCAAAACTTAATCCATCCCCTAAAGATGCCAAGTACTCATTAAAATGTCTTGTAAGAAAAAGAGTTGATAGGGTTGTGCGGAGGAGGGTGGATGTGTTGGAAATAAAGTGTGTGAGGACAATGCTATTTCATGTGTGGTGGGGTGGTGATTGGAATGGATGTAGGCAACAAGTATGAATGTGTACATCTGTATATATGTGCATGTCTATGTATCTGTTGAAATGTGTATGTATGTATATGTGCATTTATGGGCATTTATGTACATACATGAGTGTGTGTGGGTGGGTTGGGCCATTCATGACTGTTTCCTTGCGCTACCTCGCTGACATGAAAGATGGCGATTAAGTACAATAAATACAAACACACAACAGGGGTGTGTGATGTCTACATGGTTGTTTAATTTGTTTATGGATGGGGTTGTTAGGGAGGTGAATGCAAGAGTTTTGGAAAGGGGGGTAAGTATGAAGTCTCTTGGGGATGAGAGAGCTTGGGAAGTGAGTCAGTTGTTGTTCGCTGATGATACAGTGCTGGTGGCTGATTCATGTGAGAAACTGCAGAAGCTGGTGACTGAGTTTGGTAAAGTGTGTGAAAGAAGGAAGTTAAGAGTAAATGTGAATAAGAGCAAGGTTATTAGGTACAGTAGGGCTGAGGGTCAAGTCAATTGGGAGGTAAGTTTGAATGGAGAAAAACTGGAGGAAGTAAAGTGTTTAAGATATCTGGGAGTGGATCTGGCAGCGGATGGAAACAAGGAAGCGGAAGTGAATCATAGGGTGGGGGAGGGGGCAAAGGTCCTGGGAGCCTTGAAGAATGTTTGGAAGTCGAGAACATTATCTCCGAAAGCAAAAATGGCTATGTTTAAAGGAATAGTGGTTCCAACAATGGTGTATGGGTGCGAAGCGTGGGTTATGGATAGAGTTGTGCGCAGGAGGGTGGATGTGCTGGAAATGAGATGTCTGAGGACAATATGTGGTGGGAGGTGGTTTGATCGAGTAAGTAATGTAAGGGTAAGAGAGATGTGTGGAAATAAAAAGAGTGTGGTTGAGAGAGCAGAAGAGGGTGTTTTGAAATGGTTTGGGCACATGGAGAAAATGAGAGAGGAAAGATTGACCAAGAGGATATATGTGTCGGAGGTGGAGGGAACGAGGAGAAGTGGGAGACCATATTGGAGGCGGAAAGATGGAATGAAAAAGATTTTGAGTGATTGGGGCCTGAACATGCAGGAGGGTGAAAGGCAGGCAAGGAATAGAGTGAATTGGATCGATGTGGTATACCGGGGTCGACGTGCTGTCAATGGATTGAACCAGGGCATGTGAAGCGTCTGGGGTAAACCATGGAAAGTTGTGTGGGGCCTGGATGTGGAAAGGGAGTTGTGGATTCGGGTATTATTACATGACAGCTAGAGACTGAGTGTGAACAAATGGGGCCTTTGCTGTCTTTTCCTAGCGCTACCTCGCACACATAAGGGGGGAGGGGGATGTTATTCCATGTATGGTGAGGTGGCGATGGGAATAAATAAAGGCAGACAGTATGAATTATGTACATGTGTATATATGTACATGTCTGTGTGTGTATACATATGCGTACATTGAGACGTATAGGTATGTATATTTGCGTGTGTGGACGTGTATGTATATACATGTGTATGGGTGTGGGTTGGGCCATTTCTTTCGTCTGTTTCCTTGCGCTACCTCGCAAATGCGGGAGACAGCGAAAAAATGGAGAATGGAGAAAAACTGGAGGAAGTGAAGTGTTTTAGATATCTGGGAGTGGATCTGGCAGCGGATGGAACCATGGAAGCGGAAGTGGATCATAGGGTGGGGGAGGGGGCGAAAATTCTGGGGGCCTTGAAGAATGTGTGGAAGTCGAGAACATTATCTCGTAAAGCAAAAATGGGTATGTTTGAAGGAATAGTGGTTCCAACAATGTTGTATGGTTGCGAGGCGTGGGCTATGGATAGAGTTGTGCGCAGGAGGATGGATGTGCTGGAAATGAGATGTTTGAGGACAATGTGTGGTGTGAGGTGGTTTGATCGAGTGAGTAACGTAAGGGTAAGAGAGATGTGTGGAAGTAAAAAGAGCGTGGTTGAGAGAGCAGAAGAGGGTGTTTTGAAGTGGTTTGGGCACATGGAGAGGATGAGTGAGGAAAGATTGACCAAGAGGATATATGTGTCGGAGGTGGAAGGAGCAAGGAGAAGAGGGAGACCAAATTGGAGGTGGAAAGATGGAGTGAAAAAGATTTTGTGTGATCGGGGCCTGGACATGCAGGAGGGTGAAAGGAGGGCAAGGAATAGAGTGAATTGGAGCGATGTGGTATACCGGGGTTGACGTGCTGTCAGTGGATTGAATCAAGGCATGTGAAGCGTCTGGGGTAAACCATGGAAATCTGTGTAGGTATGTATATTTGCGTGTGTGGACGTATGTATATACATGTGTATGGGGGTGGGTTGGGCCATTTCTTTCGTCTGTTTCCTTGCGCTACCTCGCAAACGCGTGAGACAGCGACAAAGTATAAAAAAAAAAATATATATATATATATATATATATATATATATATATATATATATATATGTATACACTGAAATGTATATGCATATATATGTGCATGTATGGGTGTTCATGTATATACATGCGTATGTGGGTGGATGGGCCTTTCTTCGTCTGTTTTCCTTACGCTACCTCACTAACGCGGGAAACAGTGAATACGTAAAATAAATGAATAAATAAATATTTTTCTTCATACATATTCACTATCTCCTGCATTAGCAAGGTAGCATTAAAAAAAGAGGGTTGAGCCTTAGAAGGAATAGCCTCATTGAGCTCCCTCTTTTGGAAAATTAAAAATGGGAGGGAATGATTTCCAGCTCCCTCCTCTTTAAGTCGCCTTCTAGGGCATGCACGGAATATATGGGAAGTATTCTTTCTCTCCTAGGGAAGAGTGGTTTGGGAAAGTCTTGGGGGTAAACTCAGGGGTTGGTGAGAGGACAAGAGCTAAGGAAGGAGTAGCACTACTCCTGAAACAAGAGTTGTGGGAGTATGCGATACAGTTTAAGAAACTGGGGTGGGGTGGGGGTGAGGGGTCAGGGAGAGTGGTTTGGTGGATGGAGAGGTGGTGATGGCTTTGCTGAAGATGAAAGCCAGCAAGGCAGTGGGTTGGAATGGTACTGCAATGGAATTCATCAACAAAGGGGGTGAATGTGTTGCTGATTGGTTGGTAAGGATATTCAATGTATGTATGGATCATGAAAAGACTGAGGATTGGCGGAATGCATGCTTAGTGCCATTGTACAAAGGCAAAGGGGATAAAGGTGAATGTTCAAATTACAGAGGTATAAGTATATTGAGTATTTCAGGGAAATTATAAGGGAGGATATTGACTGAGAGGGTAAAAGCATGTACAGAGCATCAGATTGGGGAAGAGCAGTGTGGTTTTAGAAGTGGTAGAGGATGTGTGGATCAGGTATTTGCTTTGAAAAATGTTTGAGAAATACTTAGAAAAACAGATGGATTTCTATGTAGCATTTAGGCATATAATAGGGTGGATAGAGATGCTTTGTGCAAGGTTTTAAGAGCATAAGTTGTGGGAGGTAAGTTCCTAGAAGCAGTGAAAAGTTTTTATCAAGGATGTAAGACAGGTGTACGAATAGGGAGAGAGGAGAGAGATTGCTTCCCAGCAAATGTTGGTTTGTGGCAGGGGTGTGTGATGTCTTCATGGTTGTTTAATTTGCTTTATGGATGAGGTGGTTAGGGAGGTGAATGCAAGAGTTTTGGAGAGAGGGGTAAGTATGCAGTCTGTTCTGGATGAGAGGTCATGGGAAGTGAGTCAGTTGTTCACTGATAATATAGGACTGGTGGCTGATACAGGTGAGAAACTACAGAAGTTGGTGACTGGGTTTGATAAAAGTGTGTGAAAGAAGAAAGTTGAAAGCAAATGTGAATAAGAGCAAGGAGATTCAGTAGGGTTGAGGGACAAGTTAATTGGGAGGTAAGTTTGAATGGAGAAAAACTGGAGGAAGTGAAGTGTTTTAGATATCTGGAAGTGGACTCGGCAGCAGAGGTGAGTCACGAGGTGGGGAAGGGGACAAAGGTTCTAGGAGCGTTGAAGAATGTGTGGAAGGTGAGAACCGGGGTCGACATGATGTCAATGGATTGAACCAAGATATGTGAAGCGTCTGGGGTAAACCATGGAAAGTTCTGTGGGGCCTGAATGTGGAAAGGGAGCTGTGGTTTCAGTGCATTATACATAACAGGTAGAGACTGAGTGTGAACGAATGAACACTTTTTGTCTTTTCCTGGTGCTACCTCACAGGAGGGGAGGTGGATGCTATTTCAATTGTTGCAGGGTGGAGACAGGAATGGATGAAGACAGCAATTATGAATATGTACTTGTGCATATATGTATATGTCACCCTCCCGCATGTTCAGGCCCCGATGACACAAAATCTTTTTCACTCCATCTTTCCACCTCCAATTTGGTCTCCCACTTCTCCTCGTTCCCTCCACCTCCGACACATATATCCTCTTGGTCAATCTTTCCTCACTCATTCTCTCCATGTGCCCAAACCATTTCAAAACACCCTCTTCTCCTCTCTCAACCACGCTCTTTTTATTTCCACACATCTCTCTTACCCTTACGTTACTTACTCGATCAAACCACCTCACACCACACATTGTCCTCAAACATCTCATTTCCAGCACATCCATCCTCCTGCGCACAACTCTATCCATAGCCCACGCCTCGCAACCATACAACATTGTTGGAACCACTATTCCTTCAAACATACCCATTTTTGCTTTCCGAGATAATGTTCTCGACTTCCACACATTCTTAAGTCTCCCAGGATTTTCGCCCCCTCCCCCACCCTATGATCCACTTCCGCTTCCATGGTTCCATCCGCTGCCAGATCCACTCCCAGATATCTAAAACACTTTACTTCCTCCAGTTTTTCTCCATTCAAACTTACCTCCCAATTGACTTGACCCTCAACCCTACTGTACCTAATAACCTTGCTCTTATTCACATTTACTCTTAACTTTCTTCTTTCACACACTTTACCAAACTCAGTCACCAGCTTCTGCAGTTTCTCACATGAATCAGCCACCAGCGCTGTATCATCAGCGAACAACAACTGACTCACTTCCCAAGCTCTCTCATCCACAACAGACTTCATACTTGCCCCTCTTTCCAAAACTCTTGCATTTACCTCCCTAACAAGCCCATCCATAAACAAATTAAACAACCATGGAGACATCACACACCCCTGCCACAAACCTACATTCACTGAGAACCAATCACTTTCCTCTCTTCCTACACGTACACATGCCTTACATCCTCGATAAAAACTTTTCACTGCTTCTAACAACTTTCCTCCCACACCATATATTCTTAATACCTTCCACAAAGCATCTCTATCAACTCTATCATATGCCTTCTCCAGATCCATAAATGCTACATACAAATCCATTTGCTTTTCTAAGTATTTCTCACATACATTCTTCAAAGCAAACACCTGATCCACACATCCTCTACCACTTCTGAAACCACACTGCTCTTCCCCAATCTGATGCTCTGTACATGCCTTCACCCTCTCAATCAATACCCTCCCATATAATTTACCAGGAATACTCAACAAACTTATACCTCTGTAATTTGAGCACTCACTCTTACCCCCTTTGCCTTTGTACAATGGCACTATGCACGCATTCCGCCAATCCTCAGGCACCTCACCATGAGTCATACATACATTAAATAACCTTACCAACCAGTCAACAATACAGTCACCCCCTTTTTTAATAAATTCCACTGCAATACCATCCAAACCTGCTGCCTTGCCGGCTTTCATCTTCCGCAAAGCTTTCACTACCTCTTCTCTGTTTACCAAATCATTTTCCCTAACCCTCTCACTTTCCACACCACCTCGACCAAAACACCCTATATCTGCCACTCTATCATCAAACACATTGAACAAACCTTCAAAATACTCACTCCATCTCCTTCTCACATCACCACTACTTGTTATCACCTCCCCATTTGCGCCCTTCACTGAAGTTCCCATTTGCTCCTTTGTCTTACGCACTTTATTTACCTCCTTCCAGAACATCTTTTTATTCTCACTAAAATTTAATGATACTCATACATACATTAAATAATCTTACCAACCAGTCAACAATAGAGTCACCCCCTTTTTTAATAAATTCCACTGCAATACCATCCAAACCTGCTGCCTTGCCGGCTTTCATCTTCCACAAAGCTTTTACTACCTCCTCTCTGTTTATCAAATCATTTTCCCTAACCCTCTCACTTTGCACACCACCTCGACCAAAACACCCTATATCAGCTACTCTATCATCAAACACATTCAACAAACCTTCAAAATACTCACTCCATCTCCTTCTCACATCACCACTACTTGTTATCACCTCCCGATTAGCCCCCTTCACTGAAGTTCCCATTTGCTCCCTTGTCATACGCACTTTATTTTCCTCTTTCCAAAACATCTTTTTATTCTCCCTAAAATTTAATGATACTCTCTCACCCCAACTCTCATTTCCCCTCTTTTTCACGTCTTGCACCTTTCTCTTGACCTCCTGTCTCTTTCTTTTATACATCTCCACTCATTTGCATTCTTTCCCTGCAAAAATCGTCCAAATGCCTCTCTCTTCTCTTTCACTAGTAATCTTACTTCTTCATCCCACCACTCACTACCCTTTCTAATCAACCCACCTCCCACGCTTCTCATGCCACAAGCATCTTTTGCGCAAGCCATCAATGCTTCCCTAAATACATCCTATTCCTCCCCGACTCCCCTTACGTCCTTTGTTCTCACCTTTTTCCATTCTGTACTCAGTCTCTCCTGGTACTTCCTCACACAAGTCTCCTTCCCAAGCTCACTTACTCTCACCACTCTCTTCATCCCAACATTCTCTCTTCTTTTCTGAAAACTTCTACAAATCTTCACCTTCGCCTCCACAAGATAATGATCAGACATCCCTCCAGTTGCACCTCTCAGCACATTAACATCCAAAAGTCTCTCTTTCGCACGCCTATCAATTAACACGTAATACAATAACACTCTCTGGCCATCTCTCCTACTTACATACGTATACTTATGTATACCTCGCTTTTTAAACCAGGTATTCCCAATCACCAGTCCTTTTTCAGCACATAAATCTACAAGCTCTTCACCATTTCCATTTACAACACTGAACACCCCATGTATACCAATTATTCCCTCTACTGCCACATTACTCACCTTTGCATTCAAATCACCCATCACTATAACCCGGTCTTGTGCATCAAAACCACTAACACACTCATTCAGCTGCTCCCAAAACACTTGCCTCTCATGATCTTTCTTCTCATGCCCAGGTGCATATGCACCAATAATCACCCATCTCTCTCCATCCACTTTCAGTTTTACCCATATCAATCTAGAATTTACTTTCTTACACTCTATCACATACTCCCACAGCTCCTGTTTCAGGAGTAGTGCTACTCCTTCCCTTGCTCTTGTCCTCTCACTGACCCCTGACTTTACTTCCAAGACAATCCCAAGCCACTCTTCCCCTTTACCCTTGAGCTTCGTTTCACTCAGAGCCAAAACATCCAGGTTCCTTTCCTCAAACATACTATCTCTCCTTTTTTCTCATCTTGGTTACATCCACACACATTTAGACACCCCAATCTGAGCCTTCGAGGAGGATGAGCACTCCCCGCGTGACTCCTTCTGTTTCCCCTTTTAGAAAGTCAAAATACAAGGAGGGGAGGGTTTCTGGTCCCCCACTCCCGTCTCCTTTAGTCGCCTTCTACGACACGTGAGGAATGCGTGGGAAGTATTCTTTCTCCCCCATCCCCAGGGATAATAATAAAGTACTTAATTCCATTGGAGGACTTCCTAATTTCCCTCTTGATCATTCTATTACCATATCAGAAAAGACTGTAAAATTTACCCCTACACCAAGCAAGCTATACATAGTAGCTGATAGCCAGCCATCAACCAGGGAGGTATATTACTGGAACTATCTGCCCGGGTATTGGAATGGTTAGTGACAGCTGCATAATGAGCCACACTTCAGTGGTTGACAAGCAGCACTCCTTTGACCCAAGTATGTCTTTTCTTTATGCCTCATGCACAGTGGACTGCTGGCATTCTGTCTACAAACATACAATCTCTTCTTATTACACATAATAACACTTAATACAACACAACCCATTTTTTGCAACTCTTGATTTTCCTTGGGTGAAAGCCATGCGCTAGCCTTGCTCATAGCAGAAGCAATAGTTAGAAGCAGAATCTATAAACATCAGACCAGAGCACTAGATAGGAGTGGGCAAGAGTATTAGCTGAGAGCATTAGGTAGACAAAGTAGGTTGGAACATTTCCCAGGAACTTTAGGTAGGAGCCTCTGAAAACACCATGCTAGAGTTGCCCTCTGCCAGTGGTCCGTTAAAGGTGAGGCACTTAAAGATAAGGGCTTCAATGGAATTCAACAGTTATGGAGACGCTTTTGCCATTCACAACCCATTGAGGGAATTCCCAAAGGAAACCAGCATCAGAGATATAGAAAGAGATATAGATATACTGTGTAAGCTACCTTTACTCATGCTACCATAGTTTACATGTCAGCAATTACAGTATAACTAAAAACCAAGATGAAACTCACTTCAAGGTTGATATGCTGATGAAAAGGAAGCTGTTTCTCTTGCTTCTCTTGTTCTGTTGTGCGCTCATACTGCCGCTGCATAAAGATAGGAGCTTTAGACCTTAGAAATGCTACTTTCTTTGTATATAAAATCCAAATATAGTCAGTATCATATATGACATCAGAGGTCAGGAGAACGAAAGTATTGCTCATCATCTAAAGTGCACCCATCCCTCACTTTAAGTTGGGGGTTATATTCCACAAAAACCTAAAAGAAATAGATAATGCATATAGCAAACCAATAAACACACAGAAAAATGATATAAATGCACAGCTTCGTGGTCTGATTGGTGGATTCTTCCATTAATTTCACATTATGTAGCTTCTGACATCAAAAAACTTATCTAGCCATCCTTTACTTGCTTGAAATGGCTCAGGTTCAGCTACAATGTCTTACTTCAATAAACAATCATAAATCTTCAGAGCTTCAATCTGAACTGAAGGTTACTAAGGTTGCTTTTCTTCTCTCCCTTATCCTCTAAGTGTACAGATAGTTACTCCATCTTCTCAATAAATGGATTTCTAACCCTTGAAGATACCTTGGCAGACAGTGGAGTAGAGTGGACCACAGTACTCCAAATTTTCTGTGCATTTTCTTATGCTGTAGGATGTGAGCATTCCCAAGTGATGACACTTCCTCAATTGCATCAGTGTGTCATAAGATTTCTTGCCTTATTTCTAAGGTTAGACAGGTTCTCTACCATTTAACTGATAATTCTGGGGGTAAGGGATGCTGCTGCTGGATGAGTGGACACCATATAACAAATATAAACACAGTACAATGCAGGAAAATCGCATTAGCAGGTATACCTAAATTGCATGAGGAGCACATATCTGTACACAATGGTGGTATCTGTGAGCCTGACTCAATGGCAGGAACATGGCATGCTCCACCCAGGACCCACACTAACTCCACATGCCAACCCTCATTGAAGTTTTGGTGCACTTTCTACTGTGCGAACACTTCCTCACCAGCATCAGCATATTGTAAAATTTCTAGCTTCATTTCAAAGGTCAAAGGAGTTCTCTTTGATTTAACTGCTGGCCCTTGGGTAGTAGAAGTTGTTGATGTCTGCACGAAAATCCCATTAGCAGGTATACCCAAAGCACACACACACAATGGTGGTTGCTGCAAAAATGACCTGTTGGGAGGTATGCGGCATGCTCCATCCAGGACCCATGCTTAGTTCACCCACCAACCCTTAGGTGCACTTTCTAAAGAACTAACCTGAATAGTAGCAAATTTTGGCTGCATAAAGAGAGGTACTGGTAAAAGTAAGTTCCTTGCTTAACACAAAATTGCATATAAAGGTCCCACATAAATCAAAGACAGGGTGTATTAACTTTTGTAAAAAAAAAACAACAACAACAAATAAGCACAGTTAAAACAAAACTAGCTTCCTGACACCACTTACCTGGGGCAGGAGACCCTGAGCTAGCAGTTCCTTGGCCCTGCCACCTGACTGAATGTCAAGTAGGGCATTATGTGCCTCCTTAATATTCCCATGGCGAAATGCACACAATCCTAGCTGAACCATTGTACGGTTATACAGAATTTGAGTGTGCAGATCCGAATGAAGAATTGTTTCCTGTTAAATTAAATCTTTAATATTTTGTAAACTGTTCCCTGTTAAAAGACATATTTAACATTTTGTACATTGTTTCCTGTTAAAAGACATCTTTAATATTTTGTAATCAATAATCTTAATGATTATCATGGCAAATATCAAAACAAAGGAAGGTTTAAAGATTAACAATCTCCTCCAATGCAAAACTTAATCCATCCCCTAAAGATGCTAAGTACTCATTACAATGTCTTGTAAGAAAAAGAGTTGATAGGGTTGTGCGGAGGAGGGTGGATGTGTTGGAAATGAAATGTGTGAGGACAATGCTATTTCATGTGTGCTGGGGTGGTGATGGGAATGGATGTAGGCAACAAGTATGAATGTGTACATCTGTATATATGTGCATGTCTATGTATCTGTTGAAATGTGTATGTATGTATATGTGCATTTATGGGCATTTATGTACATACATGAGTGTGTGTGGGTGGGTTGGGCCATTCATGACTCTTTCCTTGCACTACCTCGCTGACATGAAAGATGGCGATTAAGTACAATAAATACAAACACACAACAGGGGTGTGTGATGTCTACATGGTTGTTTAATTTGTTTATGGATGGGGTTGTTAGGGAGGTGAATGCAAGAGTTTTGGAAAGGGGGGTAAGTATGAAGTCTGTTGGGGATGAGAGAGCTTGGGAAGTGAGTCAGTTGTTGTTCGCTGATGATACAGTGCTGGTGGCTGATTCATGTGAGAAACTGCAGAAGCTGGTGACTGAGTTTGGTAAAGTGTGTGAAAGAAGGAAGTTAAGAGTAAATGTGAATAAGAGCAAGGTTATTATGTACAGTAGGGTTGAGGGTCAAGTCGATTGGGAGGTAAGTTTGAATGGAGAAAAACTGGAGGAAGTAAAGTGTTTAAGATATCTGGGAGTGGATCTGGAAGCAGATGGAACCATGGAAGCGGAAGTGAATCATAGGGTGGGGGAGGGGGCAAAGGTCCTGGGAGCCTTGAAGAATGTTTGGAAGTCGAGAACATTATCTCCAAAAGCAAAAATGGCTATGTTTAAAGGAATAGTGGTTCCAACAATGGTGTATGGGTGCGAAGCGTGGGTTATGGATAGAGTTGTGCGCAGGAGGGTGGATGTGCTGGAAATGAGATGTCTGAGGACAATATGTGGTGTGAGGTGGTTTGATCGAGTAAGTAATGTAAGGGTAAGAGAGATGTGTGGAAAAAAAAAGACTGTGGTCGAGAGAGCAGAAGAGGGTGTTTTGAAATGGTTTGGGCACATGGAGAAAATGAGTGAGGAAAGATTGACCAAGAGGATATATGTGTCGGAGGTGGAGGGAACGAGGAGAAGTGGAAGACCATACTGGAGGCGGAAAGATGGAGTGAAAAAGATTCTGAGTGATTGGGGCCTGAACATGCAGGAGGGTGAAAGGCAGGCAAGGAATAGAGTGAATTGGATCGATGTGGTATACCGGGGTCGACGTGTTGTCAATGGATTGAACCAGGGCATGTGAAGCGTCTGGGGTAAACCATGGAAAGTTGTGTGGGGCCTGGATGTGGAAAGGGAGCTGTGGTTTCGGGTATTATTACATGACAGCTAGAGACTGAGTGTGAACATATGGGGCCTTTGCTGTCTTTTCCTAGCACTACCTCGCACACATGAGGGGGGAGGGGGATGTTATTCCATGTATGGTGAGGTGGCGATGGGAATAAATAAAGGCAGACAGTATGAATTATGTACATGTCTGTGTGTGTATATATATGCGTACATTGAGATGTATAGGTATGTATATTTGCGTGTGTGGACGTGTATGTATATACATGTGTATGGGTGTGGGTTGGGCCATTTCTTTCGTCTGTTTCCTTGTGCTACCTCGCAAATGCGAGAGACAGCGAAAAAAATATATATATATATATCTTTTTCTTTTCTTTCATTCTATTCGCCATTTCCCGCGTTAGCAAGGTAGCGTTAAGAACAGAGGACTGGGCCTCTGAGGGAATATCCTCACCTGGCCTCGTTCTCTGTTCCTTCTTTTGGAAAAAAAAAAAAAAAAAAAAAAAAAAAAAAAAAAAAAAAACGAGAGGGGAGGATTTCCAGCCCCCCGCTCCCTCCCCTTTTAGTCGCCTTCTACGACACGCAGGGAATACGTGGGAAGTATTCTTTCTCCCCTATCCCCAGGGATAATATATATATATATATATATATATATATATATATATATATATATATATATATATATATATTTATATTTTTATTTATTATACTTTGTCGCTGTCTCCCGCGTTTGCGAGGTAGCGCAAGGAAACAGACGAAAGAAATGGCCCAACCCCCCCCCATACACATGTATATACATACGTCCACACACGCAAATATACATACCTACACAGCTTTCCATGGTTTACCCCAGACGCTTCACATGCCTTGATTCAATCCACTGACAGCACGTCAACCCCTGTATACCACATCGCTCCAATTCACTCTATTCCTTGCCCTCCTTTCACCCTCCTGCATGTTCAGGCCCCGATCACACAAAATCCTTTTCACTCCATCTTTCCACCTCCAATTTGGTCTCCCTCTTCTCCTCGTTCCCTCCACCTCCGACACATATATCCTCTTGGTCAATCTTTCCTCACTCATTCTCTCCATGTGCCCAAACCATTTCAAAACACCCTCTTCTGCTCTCTCAACCACGCTCTTTTTATTTCCACACATCTCTCTTACCCTTACGTTACTTACTCGATCAAACCACCTCACACCACACATTGTCCTCAAACATCTCATTTCCAGCACATCCATCCTCCTGCGCACAACTCTATCCATAGCCCACGCCTTGCAACCATACAACATTGTTGGAACCACTATTCCTTCAAACATACCCATTTTTGCTTTCCGAGATAATGTTCTCGACTTCCACACATTTTTCAAGGCTCCCAAAATTTTCGCCCCCTCCCCCACCCTATGATCCACTTCCGCTTCCATGGTTCCATCCGCTGACAGATCCACTCCCAGATATCTAAAACACTTCACTTCCTCCAGTTTTTCTCCATTCAAACTCACCTCCCAGTTGACTTGACCCTCAACCCTACTGTACCTAATAACCTTGCTCTTATTCACATTTACTCTTAACTTTCTTCTTCCACACACTTTACCAAACTCCGTCACCAGCTTCTGCAGTTTCTCACATGAATCCGCCACCAGCGCTGTATCATCAGCGAACAACAACTGACTCACTTCCCAAGCTCTCTCATCCCCAACAGACTTCATACTTGCCCCTCTTTCCAAGACTCTTGCATTTACCTCCCTAACAACCCCATCCATAAACAAATTAAACAACCATGGAGACATCACACACCCCTGCCGCAAACCTACATTCACTGAGAACCAATCACTTTCCTCTCTTCCTACACGTACACATGCCTTACATCCTCGATAAAAACTTTTCACTGCTTCTAACAACTTGCCTCCCACACCATATATTCTTAATACCTTCCACAGAGCATCTCTATCAACTCTATCATATGCCTTCTCCAGATCCATAAATGCTACATACAAATCCATTTGCTTTTCTAAGTATTTCTCACATACATTCTTCAAAGCAAACACCTGATCCACACATCCTCTACCACTTCTGAAACCACACTGCTCTTCCCCAATCTGATGCTCTGTACCTGCCTTCACCCTCTCAATCAATACCCTCCCATATAATTTACCAGGAATACTCAACAAACTTATACCTCTGTAATTTGAGCACTCACTCTTATCCCCTTTGCCTTTGTACAATGGCACTATGCACGCATTCCGCCAATCCTCAGGCACCTCACCATGAGTCATACATACATTAAATAACCTTACCAACCAGTCAACAATACAGTCACCCCCTTTTTTAATAAATTCCACTGCAATACCATCCAAACCTGCTGCCTTGCCGGCTTTCATCTTCCGCAAAGCTTTTACTACCTCTTCTCTGTTTACCAAATCATTTTCCCTAACCCTCTCACTTTGCACACCACCTCGACCCAAACACCCTATATCTGCCACTCTGTCATCAGACACATTCAACAAACCTTCAAAATACTCATTCCATCTCCTTCTCACATCACCACTACTTGTTATCACCTATATATATATATATATATATATATATATATATATATATATATTTTTTTTTTTTTTTATACTTTGTCGCTGTCTCCCGCGTTTGCGAGGTAGCGCAAGGAAACAGACGAAAGAAAGGGCCAAACCCCCCCATACACATGTACATACACACGTCCACACACGCAAATATACATACCTACACAGCTTTCCATGGTTTACCCCGGACGCTTCACATGCCTTGATTCAATCCACTGACAGCACGTCAACCCCTGTATACCACATCGCTCCAATTCACTCTATTCCTTGCCCTCCTTTCACCCTCCTGCATGTTCAGGCCCCGATCACACAAAATCCTTTTCACTCCATCTTTCCACCTCCAATTTGGTCTCCCTCTTCTCCTCGTTCCCTCCACCTCCGACACATATATCCTCTTGGTCAATCTTTCCTCACTCATTCTCTCCATGTGCCCAAACCATTTCAAAACACCCTCTTCTGCTCTCTCAACCACGCTCTTTTTATTTCCACACATCTCTCTTACCCTTACGTTACTTACTCGATCAAACCACCTCACACCACACATTGTCCTCAAACATCTCATTTCCAGCACATCCATCCTCCTGCGCACAACTCTATCCATAGCCCACGCCTTGCAACCATACAACATTGTTGGAACCACTATTCCTTCAAACATACCCATTTTTGCTTTCCGGGATAATGTTCTCGACTTCCACACATTTTTCAAGGCTCCCAAAATTTTCGCCCCCTCCCCCACCCTATGATCCACTTCCGCTTCCATGGTTCCATCCGCTGACAGATCCACTCCCAGATATCTAAAACACTTCACTTCCTCCAGTTTTTCTCCATTCAAACTCACCTCCCAATTGACTTGACCCTCAACCCTACTGTACCTAATAACCTTGCTCTTATTCACATTTACTCTTAACTTTCTTCTTCCACACACTTTACCAAACTCCGCCACCAGCTTCTGCAGTTTCTCACATGAATCCGCCACCAGCGCTGTATCATCAGCGAACAACAACTGACTCACTTCCCAAGCTCTCTCATCCCCAACAGACTTCATACTTGCCCCTCTTTCCAAAACTCTTGCATTTACCTCCCTAACAACCCCATCCATAAATAAAGCTAAAAGTTTGTTTTCTAAATTGTTTCTTACATTTTTCATATGTATATATATGTGTGTGTGTGTGTGTGTGTGTATATATATATATGTATATTGTCCCTGGGGATAGGGGTGAAAGAATACTTCCCACGTATTCCTCGCGTGTCGTAGAAAGCGACTAGAGGGGACGGGAGCGGGGGGCCGGAAATCCTCCCCTCCTTGTATTAACTTTCTAAAATGGGAAACAGAAGAAGGAGTCACGCGGGGAGTGCTCATCCTCCTCGAAGGCTCAGAGTGGGGTGCCTAAATGTGTGTGGATGTAACCAAGATGTGAAAAAAGGAGAGATAGGTAGTATGTTTGAGGAAAGGAACCTGGATGTTTTGGCTCTGAGTGAAACGAAGCTCAAGGGTAAAGGGGAAGAGTGGTTTGGAAATGTCTGGGGAGTGAAGTCAGGGGTTAGTGAGAGGACAAGAGCAAGGGAAGGAGTAGCAATACTCCTGAAACAGGAGTTGTGGGAGTATGTGATAGAATGTAAGAAAGTAAATTCTCGATTAATATGGGTAAAATTGAAAGTTGATGGAGAGAGGTGGGTGATTATTGGTGCATATGCACCTGGGCATGAGAAGAAAGATCATGAGAGGCAAGTGTTTTGGGAGCAGCTAAATGAGTGTGTTAGCGGTTTTGATGCACGAGACCGGGTTATAGTGATGGGTGATTTGAATGCAAAGGTGAGTAATGTGGCAGTTGAGGGAATAATTGGTATGCATGGGGTGTTCGGTGTTGTAAATGGAAATGGTGAAGAGCTTGTAGATTTATGTGCTGGAAAAGGACTGATGATTGGGAATACCTGGTTTAAAAAGCGAGATATACATAAGTATACTTATGTAAGTAGGAGAGATGGCCAGAGAGCGTTATTGGATTACGTGTTAATTGACAGGCGTGCGAAAGAGAGACTTTTGGATGTCAATGTGCTGAGAGGTGCAACTGGAGGGATGTCTGATCATTCTCTTGTGGAGGCTAAGGTGAAGATTAGTATGGGTTTTCAGAAAAGAGGAGTGAATGTTGGGGTGAAGAAGGTGGTGAGAGTAAGTGAGCTTGGGAAGGAGACCTGTGTGAAGAGGTATCAGGAGAGACTGTGTACAGAATGGAAAAAGGTGAGAACAATGGAAGTAAGGGGAGTGGGGGAGGAATGGGATGTATTTAGGGAATCAGTGATGGATTGCGCAAAAGATGCTTGTGGCATGAGAAGAGTGTGAGGTGGGTTGTTTAGAAAGGGTAGTGAGTGGTGGGATGAAGAAGTAAGAGTATTAGTGAAAGAGAAGAGAGAGGCATTTGGACGATTTTTGCAGGGAAAAAATGCAATTGAGTGGGAGATGTATAAAAGAAAGAGACAGGAGGTCAAGAGAAAGGTGCAAGAGGTGAAAAAAAGGGCAAATGAGAGTTGGGGTGAGAGACTATCAGTAAATTTTAGGGAGAATAAAAAGATGTTCTGGAAGGAGGTAAATAGGGTGTGTAAGACAAGGGAGCAAATGGGAACTTCAGTGAAGGGCGTAAATGGGGAGGTGATAACAAGTAGTGGTGATGTGAGAAGGAGATGGAATGAGTATTTTGAAGGTTTGTTGAATGTGTCTGATGACAGAGTGGCAGATATAGGGTGTTTGGGTCGAGGTGGTGTGCAAAGTGAGAGGGTTAGGGAAAATGATTTGGTAAACAGAGAAGAGGTAGTAAAAGCTTTGCGGAAGATGAAAGCCGGCAAGGCAGCAGGTTTGGATGGTATTGCAGTGGAATTTATTAAAAAAGGGGGTGACTGTATTGTTGACTGGTTGGTAAGGTTATTTAATGTATGTATGACTCATGGTGAGGTGCCTGAGGATTGGCGGAATGCGTGCATAGTGCCATTGTACAAAGGCAAAGGGAATAAGAGTGAGTGCTCCAATTACAGAGGTATAAGTTTGTTGAGTATTCCTGGTAAATTATATGGGAGGGTATTGATTGAGAGGGTGAAGGCATGTACAGAGCATCAGATTGGGGAAGAGCAGTGTGGTTTCAGAAGTGGTAGAGGATGTGTGGATCAGGTGTTTGCTTTGAAGAATGTATGTGAGAAATACTTAGAAAAGCAAATGGATTTGTATGTAGCATTTATGGATCTGGAGAAGGCATATGATAGAGTTGATAGAGATGCTCTGTGGAAGGTATTAAGAATATATGGTGTGGGAGGCAAGTTGTTAGAAGCAGTGAAAAGTTTTTATCGAGGATGTAAGGCATGTGTACGTGTAGGAAGAGAGGAAAGTGATTGGTTCTCAGTGAATGTAGGTTTGCGGCAGGGGTGTGTGATGTCTCCATGGTTGTTTATATATATATATATATATATATATATATATATATATATATATATATATATATATATATATATATATATAACGCCAGAGAGCGTTATTGGATTACGTGTTAATTGACAGGCGTGCGAAAGAGAGACTTTTGGATGTTAATGTGCTGAGAGGTGCAACTGGAGGGATGTCTGATCATTATCTTGTGGAGGCTAAGGTGAAGATTTGTATGGGTTTTCAGAAAAGAAGAGTGAATGTTGGGGTGAAGAGGGTGGTGAGAGTAAGTGAGCTTGAGAAGGAGACCTGTGTGAGGAAGTACCAGGAGAGACTGAGTACAGAATGGAAAAAGGTGAGAACAATGGAAGCAAGGGGAGTGGGGGAGGAATGGGATGTATTTAGGGAATCAGTGATGGATTGCGCAAAAGATGCTTGTGGCATGAGAAGAGTGGGAGGTGGGTTGATTAGAAAGGGTAGTGAGTGGTGGGATGAAGAAGTAAGAGTATTAGTGAAAGAGAAGAGAGAGGCATTTGGACGATTTTTGCAGGGAAAAAATGCAATTGAGTGGGAGATGTATAAAAGAAAGAGACAGGAGGTCAAGAGAAAGGTGCAAGAGGTGAAAAAAAGGGCAAATGAGAGTTGGGGTGAGAGAGTATCATTAAATTTTAAGGAGAATAAAAAGATGTTCTGGAAGGAGGTAAATAAAATGCGTAAGACAAGGGAGCAAATGGGAACTTCAGTGAAGGGTGCAAATGGGGAGGTGATAACAAGTAGTGGTGATGTGGGAAGGAGATGGAATGAGTATTTTGAAGGTTTGTTCAATGTGTTTGATGATAGAGTGGCAGATATAGGGTGTTTTGGTCGAGGTGGTGTGGAAAGTGAGAGGGTTAGGGAAAATGATTTGGTAAACAGACAAGAGGTAGTGAAAGCTTTGCGGAAGATGAAAGCCGGCAAGGCAGCAGGTTTGGATGGTATTGCAGTGGAATTTATTAAAAAAGGGGGTGACTGTATTGTTGACTGGTTGGTAAGGTTATTTAATGTATGTATGACTCATGGTGAGGTGCCTGAGGATTGGCAGAATGCGTGCATAGTGCCATTGTACAAAGGCAAAAGGGATAAGAGTGAATGCTCAAATTACAGAGGTATAAGTTTGTTGAGTATTCCTGGTAAATTATATGGGAGGGTATTGATTGAGAGGGTGAAGGCATGTACAGAGCATCAGATTGGGGAAGAGCAGTGTGGTTTCAGAAGTGGTAGAGGATGTGTGGATCAGGTGTTTGCTTTGAAGAATGTATGTGAGAAATACTTAGAAAAGCAAATGGATTTGTATGTAGCATTTATGGATCTGGAGAAGGCATATGATAGAGTTGATAGAGATGCTCTGTGGAAGGTATTAAGAATATATGGTGTGGGAGGCAAGTTGTTAGAAGCAGTGAAAAGTTTTTATCGAGGATGTAAGGCATGTGTACGTGTAGGAAGAGAGGAAAGTGATTGGTTGTCAGTGAAGTAGGTTTGCGGCAGGGGTGTGTGATGTCTCCATGGTTGTTTAATTTGTTTATGGATGGGGTTGTTAGGGAGGTGAATGCAAGAGTTTTGGAAAGAGGGGCAAGTATGAAGTCCGTTGGGGATGAGAGAGCTTGGGAAGTGAGTCAGTTGCTGTTCGCTGATGATACAGCGCTGGTGGCTGATTCATGTGAGAAACTGCAGAAGCTGGTGACTGAGTTTGGTAAAGTGTGTGAAAGAAGAAAGTTAAGAGTAAATGTGAATAAGAGCAAGGTTATTAGGTACAGTAGGGTTGAGGGTCAAGTCAATTGGGAGGTGAGTTTGAATGGAGAAAAACTGGAGGAAGTGAAGTGTTTTAGATATCTGGGAGTGGATCTGGCAGCGGATGGAACCATGGAAGCGGAAGTGGATCATAGGGTGGGGGAGGGGGAAAAATTCTGGGAGCCTTGAAGAATGTGAGGAAGTCGAGAACATTATCTCGGAAAGCAAAAATGGGTATGTTTGAAGGAATAGTGGTTCCAACAATGTTGTATGGTTGCGAGGCGTGGGCTATGGATAGAGTTGTGCGCAGGAGGATGGATGTGCTGGAAATGAGATGTTTGAGGACAATGTGTGGTGTGAGGTGGTTTGATCGAGTAAGTAACGTAAGGGTAAGAGAGATGTGTGGAAATAAAAAGAGCGTGGTTGAGAGAGCAGAAGAGGGTGTTTTGAAGTGGTCTGGGCACATGGAGAGGATGAGTGAGGAAAGATTGACCAAGAGGATATATGTGTCGGAGGTGGAGGGAGCAAGGAGAAGAGGGAGGCCAAATTGGAGGTGGAAAGATGGAGTGAAAAAGATTTTGTGTGATCGGGGCCTGAACATGCAGGAGGGTGAAAGGAGGGCAAGGAATAGAGTGAATTGGAGCAATGTGGTATACCGGGGTTGACGTGCTGTCAGTGGATTGAATCAAGGCATGTGAAGCGTCTGGGGTAAACCATGGAAAGCTGTGTAGGTATGTATATTTGCGTGTGTGGACGTATGTATATACATGTGTGTGGGGGGGTTGGGCCATTTCTTTCGTCCGCTTCCTTGCCCTACCTTGCAAACGCGGGAGACAGCGACAAAGTATAAAAAAAAAAAAAAAAAAAAAAATATATATATATATATATATATATATATATATATATATATATAATATATATATATATATATAAAAACTCTTATTGAAAATTAATCTCCAAATATAATGTTGACTGGTTGGTAAGGTTATTTAATGTATGTATGATTCATGGTGAGGTGCCTGAGGATTGGCAGAATGCGTGCATAGTGCCATTGTACAAAGGCAAAGGGGATAAGAGCGAGTGCTCAAATTACAGAGGTATAAGTTTGTTCAGTATTCCTGGTAAATTATATGGGAGGGTATTGATTGAGAGGGTGAAGGCATGTACAGAGCATCAGACTGGGGAAGAGCAGTGTGGTTTCAGAAGTGCTAGAGGATGTGTGGATCAGGTGTTTGCTTTGAAGAATGTATGTGAGAAATACTTAGAAAAGCAAATGGATTTGTATGTAGCATTTAAGGATCTGGAGAAGGCATATGATAGAATTGATAGAGATGCTCTGTGGAAGGTACTAAGAATATATGGTGTGGGATGCAAGTTGTTAGCAGCAGTGAAAAGTTTTTATCGAGGATGTAAGGCATGTGTACGTGTAGGAAGAGAGGAAAGTGATTGGTTCTCAGTGAATGTAGGTTTGCGGCAGGGGTGTGTGATGTCTCCATGGTTGTTTAATTTGTTTATGGATGGGGTTGTTAGGGAGGTGAATGCAAGAGTTTTGGAAAGAGGGGCAAGTATGAAGTCTGTTGGGGATGAGAGAGCTTGGGAAGTGAGTCAGTTGTTGTTCGCTGATGATACAGCGCTGGTGGCTGATTCATGTGAGAAACTGCAGAAGCTGGTGACTGAGTTTGGTAGAGTGTGTGAAAGAAGAAAGTTAAGAGTAAATGTGAATAAGAGCAAGGTTATTAGGTACAGTAGGGTTGAGGGTCAAGTCAATTGGGAGATAAGTTTGAATGGAGAAAAACTGGAGGAAGTAAAGTGTTTTAGATATCTGGGAGTGGATCTGGCAGCGGATGGAACCATGGAAGCAGATGTGAATCATAGGGTGGGGGAGGGGGCGAAAATCCTGGGAGCCTTGAAGAATGTGAGGAAGTCGAGAACATTATCTCGGAAAGCAAAAATGGGTATGTTTGAAGGAATAGTGGTTCCAACAATGTTGTATGGTTGCGAGGCGTGGGCGATGGATAGAGTTGTGTGCAGGAGGGTGGATGTGCTGGAAATGAGATGTTTGAGGACAATATGTGGTGTGAGGTGGTTTGATTGAGTGAGTAATGTAAGGGTAAGAGAGATGTGTGGAAATAAAAAGAGCATGGTCGAGAGAGCAGAAGAGGGTGTTTTGAAATGGTTTGGGCACAAGGAGAGAATGAGTGGGGAAAGATTGACCAAGAGGATATATGTGTCGGAGGTGGAGGGAACGAGGAGAAGTGGGAGACCAAATTGGAGGTGGAAAGATGAAGTGAAAAAGATTTTGAGTGATAGGGGCCTGAACATGCAGGAGGGTGAAAGGCAGGGCAAGGAATAGAGTGAATTGGATCGATGTGGTATACCGGGGTCAACGTGATGTCAATGGAATGAATCAGGGCATGTGAAGCGTCTAGGGTAAACCATGGAAAGTTCTGTGGGGCCTGGATGTGGAAAGGGAGCTGTGGTTTTAGGCATTATTGCATGACAGCTAGAGACTGAGTGTGAACGAATGGGGCCTTTGTTGTCTTTTCCTAGCACTACCTCGCACACATGAGGGGGAGGGGGTTGTTATTCCATGTGTGGCGAGGTGGCGATGGGAATGAATAAAGGAAGACAGTGAATTGTGTGCATGTGTATATATGTATGTGTCTGTGTGTGTATATATATGTGTACATTGAGATGTATGGGTATGTATATTTGCGTGTGTGGACGTGTATGTATATACATGTGTATGGGGTTGGGTTGGGCCATTTCTTTCGTCTGTTTCCTTGCGCTACCTCGCAAACGCGAGAGATAGCGACAAAGCAAAATAATAAAAAAAAATATAAAAAGCTAATTCTGCCCACAGTTCACATGTAACAGGATGTCTTGAGCTAGTCAGCAGTTCAAGCCAACTTAGTCTACACCATCATCTCTAAGGGATGACATAACTAGGTGATATGGCAATACAAACTTACAGCATAAAGTATCCCATCCTGGGTTCCACATAAAGCCCCAAGCCAATCATTAGACTCTTCACCCCTGTTTTCTTATGGTCCTGGTACCATCCATGAGACTCTCCTCCTCAGACAACTCCATTCGGTGACTACTAGGCTGACAGAGATCTCTGTCACACTAGCTGCTAACGAGATCTCCAATATCCTTAAGTCTCTGTTCATGGGAGATCAGCAATATACACTTTCATGGCTGAAACAAACATAACAAAAATACAAATAAAGATTTCATTATTTTTGGAAAATCTTGCAGTGGGAGATACATTATATATGGGGATTTGAGGGTATGATGGTCTAAAGGCAAATATCTGACTCTGCATACAGTACTATATCCACAGAGATATCTAACTAGGCACAATGAAAGAGTTAAAAGAAACTGATGAACCTGGCTTGGAACACAGTAAAATGTGCTTCCACATTACTTGGTTAGGTGCAGTAAAAGGGTTAAAAGGAAACTCTGTAAAAAGCCGAGGTCAAACTCCGTTGACCCTAAGGGTGTAGTATCAAAGAGAAATAGCAGTATTCATTGAGCAAGACAAGTTCCGACTGCTTTGTGCTAGCCATCATTATGACAAAATCTCTTCATAGGTACTCATAGGTAAGTTGGTGCTCCCTCTTGCATCCTCAACTTCCACTACAAATAAAAATGCTTATAGTTCACTGTTTTGCAATCACTTTGATTCTTCATCCTCTCCTTTCAACTGCAAACCAGGTTAACTGGACCCATCAATCAGCACTGAACGTAACCATGTAGACAATTAACAATTCCATCTATTCCCATATCATCTTCAAAAGTATTGAGTCTTCTTCTGCCACTGACATATCCTTTATTCTTCCTGGATATTCCCAACTTCCCAAGTAGTCTATTTTTTGATATTCACTTGTAACACACAACACAAATTGGGCTTATTAATCTCATCTAACACATTTTTTTGGGAAAACAAACCAATACATGTACATGCCTTTTTTTTTTTCTATTCAAAACAAGGAATTAGGAAAGGTTCAGAGTATCCTTCTAAAGATCATTCCTGCTCATTCTACACTCCCTCATGAAACAAATTCTAAAAATCTTAATACCTCTGACAATCTTACAAGCTAACACACATTCTCAACCCAAGGTAAACTGGTAGCTTCAGTAACCCAAAAGCAAAATGAGGGGAGACACTTGTTTTCAGTTACCTATGTTATGATACTTTCTTTACAAAGCAACACAAGGTTATTTGGTTGTCTGCCACAAATTTTCAAATAACATTATCCTTTAATGATTTCTACTTTCATCTCTGTTTAAATGCTTCCCTTGGTAGGCAGCTACCAACCAAGGAACTATATCAGTGTTACTTCCTGCCTGATTATCGGAGGGTTAGTGATGGTTGCAGAGTGAGCAAGCACTTCGGTGGTTGTCAAGCTGCAATCCTCTGTCTCAACCATGTGTGGACTGCTGGCATTCTGTCCATGTACAATTCCTCCTTGTCACACATAACACTTGACAACACTGAATTCACACATCTCATTTTTTGTATTGATACATTTTCCAGCAACAACTGCAATGTGCTAGCCCAGCCTTTTGGCAAAATGGGAGCAACAGATGAAAGTGGTGGGTAGGTACATTAGGCTGGAGCATGAGGTAGAAACATTAGGTAGAAGTAGCATGTATGAACATTTGGTGGGAGCAGTAGGTAGTAGTAGGTTGGAACATTAGAGAGGAACATAAGGAAGACACATAAGAGTACTCAGTAGGATCATAAGGTAGGAGCCTCTGGAAACACTACGCTAAAGTTGCCCTCTGCCTGTGGTTGTCAAGGATGAAGAACTAAAAGCTAAGAAGTGGCACCAAAGTTCACCAGCTATGGAGACTTTTGCCATGGCCATCCCCTTGAGGGACTTTCCAGAGATAAAAACAGATAGCAAGATGATCTGACTTTTTTCTCTCCTACTTCTCAGCTTCTATCATGCAAGGATAAACCAATGAAAATCAATACATGAAAATAAAAAATCATTCTACATATAATTCCACTCTATATTTGTTCTTTATGACTATAACATAAACCTCCTACCTTAGGTGCCGATAGCATTTAGTCACGGTCTCTCCTGTGGAGGTTTTGGGTGTCCCTGTCACGTCGGTCTCGACGATCACTCCAGGTGCCCTTGTCCCGGCGGTCACGGTACCCACCACCCTGTACAAAGAAAGAAATTTATTCAGACAAATACAATAAATGTTAATAGAATAAATGCTGAAAAGTTTCAGAAGAAAATTTTTCGTTCATTTATCAGGAGAACGAAAGTATTATGATCATCACATTAAAGATCTATCAATAATTAAGAGATGTGGGGAAGTAAAACGAGAATGGCTGAGAGCAGAAGTGTGTGTTGAAATGGTTTGAACATATGGAGAGGATGAGTGAGGAAAGGCTGACAAAGAGGATATATGAATCAGAAGTGGAGGGAACAAGAACTGGGTGAACAAATTGGAGATGGAAGGATGGAGAGAGACAATTGGGGCCTGCCTATGAAGGGGGGTGAAAGGTGTGTACAGAACATAGTGCCATCAATGGACTGAACTTGGGCATGTGAAATGTTCAGGATATACCATGGAAAGGTTGGTGGAGCCTGAATGTGGATAGGGAACTGTGGTTTTCATGGAAAGGTCTGCAGGGCCTGGATGTGGATAAGAGCTGTGGTTTCAGTGCATTACACATGAAAGCTAGAGACTGAATGTGAACAAATGTGGCCTGTTTTGTCTGTTTTACTGGTTCTACCTTGCTGACGCAGGTGGTAGTGATGCTGTTTCCTGTGGGGCGAGGTATTACCTGGAATGGATGAAGGTAAGCAAGTATGAATATGTAGATGTGTATATATGTATATGTGTGGAAGGTAAGAATGCTATCTCGGAGAGCAAAAATGGGCACGTTTGAAGGAATAGTTGTTCCAACAACTAGTGTTGTTTTGTGAGATGGCTAACTTGTTTGGCAACCGTACCTTCAACAATGGTCCATTTTCTTATATTTGTAGTAAAATTTTATCTATGCTTTGCTATTGTAACTAAAAATCAATGTAATAATTTTATGCAAAAGAGACAAGTTTTTAAAATGAGTTGTAAGAACTTTGTCATCTTTCAAGTTATAAGCATTTGATCAAGTTGTAAGTAATCTATCAAAGAGTTAAATTTTAAACTTAAAGAGTTGTTCTGCATTGTTACAGAAAAAAAATAAAAAATTGTCAGGATTTAACATAAATTAACAAAGAAGTGGAAAAGTTTAGATGACCAAAATGAATTTTTGGGATGATATTTGTTTCAGCCACAGATGTTTAAATTGTTGATTTCCCATGAAAAGAGACTTGAGAAGACTGGAAGTTTTTTGTGAGAAGCTAGTGTAATATGGTGACCTTCAGTCAACAGAGGTGACCTATTCTTCAACTGTGGACTCGCCTCAAGAGGAGAGTCATGTGGATGGCACCAAGACCATAAGATAATAGGGTAAAAACTCTAAGAATCAGGTGGGAGCTTTCTATGCAACTCAGCATGGGTTATATGCACTGTACTTGAAGTTATAGCACCTGCTTATATCATCCCTTAGAAACAGTAGGAGTATATGATAAACATACAGTCAGCTTGAACTACTTACTAGTCAACGTAAACCTGTGAAAAGTAAACTATAGTCAGACTCAGTTTGTACATATTTGAGGATTAATTTCTAATAACTGTATTTCAGTTATTTGTTTTTAATAGCAAACAACTTGTAATCATATTTGGAGAATGAGCGCTTAGTTAATGAATCAGTCAAGTATAGTGTTGACCTTTTTACTACCCCTTTACATTAAACAAAACAGGACTCTGAACGTTCAACCAAGAACAGTCAGGTTTGGGTGTGACACTGATACTGATCCTAACAGGGTCTCCAATATTACTGTTACACCCAAGACAGAATTCTCCTTGGTTGAACACATACTTCCCTGTTTTGCTTAATGAGAAAGGGGTAGTAAAATGGCCAACTATTCTTGACAAATTCAATTACAAAGTACTTATATATATATATATATATATATATATATATATATATATATATCTTTTCTTTTCAAACTATTCGCCATTTCCCGCATTAGCGAGGTAGCGTTAAGAACAGAGGACTGGGCCTTGAGGGAATACCCTCACCTGGCCCAATTCTCTGTTCCTTCTTTTGGAAAATTAAAAAAAAAAAAACGAGAGGGGAGGATTTCCAGCCCCCCGCTCCCTCCCCTTTTAGTCGGCTTCTACGACACGCAGGGAATACGTGGGAAGTATTCTTTCTCCCCTATCCCCAGGGATAACATATCACTTATACAAGTATATATCTACACAGGGTGGGGGAGGGGGCGATGGTTCTGGGAACGTTGAAGAATGTGTGGAAGGCGACAATGTTATCTCAGAGAGCAAAAATGGATATGTTTGTAGGAATAGTGGTTCCAACAATGTTATATGGTTGCGAGGCATGGGCTATTGATAGGGTTGTGCAGAGGAGGGTGGATGCGTTGGAAATTAAATGTTTGAGGACAATATGTGGTGTGAGGTGGTTTGATCAAGTAGGTAATGAAAGGGTAAGAGAGATGTGTGGTGATAAAAAGACAGTGGTTGAGAGAGCAGAAAAGGGTGTATTGAAATGGTTTGGCCACATGGAGAGAATGAATGAGGAAAGATTGACAAAGAGGACATATGCGTCAGAGGTGGAGGGAACAAGAAGTGGGAGACCAAACCGGAGGTGGAAGGATGGAGCGAAAAAGATCCTGAGCAATCAGGGCCTGAACATACTGGAGGGTGAAAGGTGTGCATGGAATTGAGTGAATTGGAACGATGTGGTACACCAGGGTCGACGCACTGTCAATGGATTGAACCAGAGCATGTGAAGCGTCCGGGGTAAACCACGGAAAGTTCCGTGGGGCCTGGATGTGGAAAGGGCGCTGTGGTTTCGGGGCATTACAAATGACAGCTAGAGACTGAGCGTGAACGAATGTGGCCTTTGTTGTCTGTTCCTATCGCTACCTCATGTGGGAGGGAGGGGGATGCCATTTTCATGTGTGGCAGAGTGGTGACGGGAATGGATGAAGGTAGCATGTATGAATATGTACATGTGTATATATGTAAATGTCTTTGTACGCATATGTATGTATACGTTGAAATGTATATGTGCGTGTGTGGGCGTTTATGTATATACATGTGTATGTGGGTGGGTTGGGCCATTCTTTTCTCTGTTTCCTTGTGCTACCTCACTAATGTGGGTGACAGCGACTAAATATGATAAACAAACAAATATAAAATCTTATATTCAAGAATAAATGAACATAAAATTTTCTATAATTCCTTTATTCACACTTGTCTGCTGTTTCATATGTTAGCAAAGCAACGCCAGGAACAGATGAGGAAAGACGGCATTTGCTCAACAGCAATTCTCCAACTGTAATGCATAATGCACCAAAACCAACACCCACAAACCACATGCAAACCCCACAAACCCTTCCCTGGCCCCCCCCGGCCGCATCACATGCCCTGATTCAGTGCACTGACAGCACGTTGCCCACTGCTCCCATTCCCTCTGTCCTGTGTATGCCTTTAACCCTCCTGTATGCCATGAGCACTCAAAATCCCTTCCACCCCACCCCCCCACCTCCAACTTGGTCCCTCCCATCTCCTTATCCCCCCCATATATATGTAAAAAAAAAAAAAAAAAACACATTGAAAATTAATCTCCAAGTATAATGTTGACTGGTTGGTAAGGTTATTTAATGTATGTATGATTCATGGTGAGGTGCCTGAGGATTGGCAGAATGCGTGCATAGTGCCATTGTACAAAGGCAAAGGGGATAAGAGTGAGTGCTCAAATTACAGAGGTATAAGTTTGTTCAGTATTCCTGGTAAATTATATGGGAGGGTATTGATTGAGAGGGTGAAGGCATGTACAGAGCATCAGATTGGGGAAGAGCAGTGTGGTTTCAGAAGTGCTAGAGGATGTGTGGATCAGGTGTTTGCTTTGAAGAATGTATGTGAGAAATACTTAAAAAAGCAAATGGATTTGTATGTAGCATTTAAGGATCTGGAGAAGGCATATGATAGAATTGATAGAGATACTCTGTGGAAGGTACTAAGAATTTATGGTGTGGGATGCAAGTTGTTAGCATCAATGAAAAGTTTTTATCGAGGATGTAAGGCATGTGTGTACGTGTAGGAAGAGAGGAAAGTGATTGGTTCTCAGTGAATGTAGGTTTGCGGCAGGGGTGTGTGATGTCTCCATGGTTGTTTAATTTGTTTATGGATGGGGTTGTTAGGGAGGTGAATGCAAGAGTTTTGGAAAGAGGGGCAAGTATGAAGTCTGTTGTGGATGAGAGAGCTTGGGAAGTGAGTCAGTTGTTGTTCGCTGATGATACAGTGCTGGTGGCTGATTCAGTTTGGTAGAGTGTGTGAAAAAAGAAAGTTAAGAGTAAATGTGAATAAGAGCAAGGTTATTAGGTACAGTAGGGTTGAGGGTCAAGTCAATTGGGAGGTAAGTTTGAATGGAGAAAAACTGGAGGAAGTAAAGTGTTTTAGATATCTGGGAGTGGATCTGGCAGCGGATAGAACCATGGAAGCGGAAGTGAATCATAGGGTGGGGGAGGGGGCGAAAATCCTGGGAGCCTTGAAGAATGTGTGGAAGTCGAGAACATTATCTCGGAAAGCAAAAATGGGTATGTTTGAAGGAATAGTGGTTCCAACAATGTTGTATGGTTGCGAGGCGTGGGATATGGATAGAGTTGTGCACAAGAGGGTGGATGTGCTGGAAATGAGATGCTTGAGGACAATGTGTGGTGTGAGGTGGTTTGATCGAGTAAGTAACGTAAGGGTAAGAGAGATGTGTGGAAATAAAAAGAGCATGGTTGAGAGAGCAGCAGAGGGTGTTTTGAAATGGTTTGGTCACATGGAGAGAATGAGTGAGGAAAGATTGACCAAGAGGATATATGTGTCGGAGGTGGAGGGAACGAGGAGAAGTGGGAGACCAAATTGGAGGTGGAAAGATGGAGTGAAAAAGATTTTGTGTGATCGGGGCCTGAACATGCAGGAGGGTGAAAAGAGGGCAAGGAATAGAGTGAACTGGATCGATGTGGTATACCGGGGTTGACGTGCTGTCAGTGGATTGAATCAGGGAATGTGAAGCGTCTGGGGTAAACCATGAAAAGTTGTGTGGGGCCTGGATGTGGAAAGCGAGCTGTGGTTTCGGGCATAATTGCATGACAGCTAGAGACAGCTAGTGTGAACGAATGGGGCCTTTGTTGTCTTTTCCTAGTGCTACCTCGCACACATGAGGGGGGAGGGGGATGGTATTCCATGTGTGGCGAGGTGGCAATGGGAATGAATAAAGGCAGACAGTGTGAATTGTGTGCATGGGTATATATGTATGTGTCTGTGTGTGTATATATATGTGTACATTGAGATGTTTAGGTATGTATATTTGCGTGTGTGGACGTGTATGTATATACATTGTGTATGGGGGTGGGTTGGGCCATTTCTTTCGTCTGTTTCCTTGCGCTACCTCGCAAACGCGGGAGACAGCGACAAAGAAAAAATAAAATCTTTTTTTTTTTTTTTTTGCTTTGTCGCTGTCTCCCGCGTTTGCGAGGTAGCGCAAGGAAACAGACAAAAGAAATGGCCCAACCCACCCCTATAAACATGTATATAAATACGTCCACACACGCAAATATACATACCTACACAGCTTTCCATGGTTTACCCCAGACGATTCACATGCCCTGATTCAATCCACTAACAGCACGTCAACCCCGGTATACCACATCGATCCAATTCACTCTATTCCTTGCCCTCCTTTCACCCTCCTGCATGTTTAGGCCCCGATCACACAAAATATTTTCACTCCATCTTTCCACCTCCAATTTGGTCTCCCACTTCTCCTCTCCTCGTTCCCTCCACCTCCGACACATATATCCTCTTGGTCAATCTTTCCTCACTCATTCTCTCCATGTGCCCAAACCATTTCAAAACACCCTCTTCTGCTCTCAACCATTTCAAAACACCCTCTTCTGCTCTCTCAACCACGCTCTTTTTATTTCCATGCATCTCTCTTACCCTTACGTTACTTACTCGATCAAGCCACCTCACACCACACATTGTCCTCAAACATCTCATTTCCAGCACATCCATCCCCCTGCGCACAACTCTATCCATAGCCCACGCCTCGCAACCATACAACATTGTTGGAACCTCTATTCCTTCAAACATACCCATTTTTGCTTTTCGAGATAATGTTCTCGACTTCCACACATTCTTCAAGGCTCCCAGGATTTTCGCCCCCTCCCCCAACCTATGATCCACTTCCGCTTCCATGGTTCCATCCGCTGCCAGATCCACTCCCAGATATCTAAAACACTTTACTTCCTCCAGTTTTTCTCCATTCAAACTTACCTCCCAATTAACTTGACCCTCAACCCTCCTGTACCTAATAACCTTGCTCTTATTCACATTTACTCTTAACTTTCTTCTTTCACATGCTTTACCAAACTCAGTCACCAGCTTCTGCAGTTTCTCACATGAATCAGCCATCAATGCTGTATCATCAGCGAACAACAACTGACTCACTTCCCAAGCTCTCTCATCCCCAACAGACTTCATACTTGCCCCTCTTTCCAAAACTCTTGCATTCACCTCCCTAACAAGCCCATCCATAAACAAATTAAACAACCATGGAGACATCACACACCCCTGCCGCAAACCTATATTCAGTGAGAACCAATCACTTTCCTCTCTTCCTACACGTACACATGCCTTACATCCTTGATAAAAACTTTTCACTGCTTCTAACAACTTGCCTCACACACCATAAATTCTTAATACCTTCCACAGAGCATCTCTATCAACTCTATCATATGCCTTCTCCAGATCCATAAATGCTACATACAAATCCATTTGCTTTTCTAAGTATTTCTCACATACATTCTTCAAAGCAAACACCTGATCCACACATCCTCTTATCTTGTGGAGGCTAAGGTGAAGATTTGTATGGGTTTCCAGAAAAGAAGAGTGAATGTTGGGGTGAAGAGGGTGGTGAGAGTAAGTGAGCTTGGGAAGGAGACTTGTGTGAGGAAGTACCAGGAGAGACTGAGTACAGAATGGAAAAAGGTGAGAACAATGGAAGTAAGGGAAGTGGGGGAGGAAGGGGATGTATTTAGGGAATCAGTGATGGATTGCGCAAAAGATGCTTGTGGCATGAGAAGAGTGTGAGGTGGGTTGATTAGAAAGGGTAGTGAGTGGTGGGATGAAGAAGTAAGATTATTAGTGAGAGAGAAGAGAGAGGCATTTGGACGATTTTTGCAGGGAAAAAATGCAATTGAGTGGGAGATGTATAAAAGAAAGAGACAGGAGGTCAAGAGAAAGGTGCAAGAGGTGAAAAAAAGGGCAAATGAGAGTTGGGGTGAGAGAGTATCATTAAATTTTAGGGAGAATAAAAAGATGTTCTGGAAGGAGGTAAATAAAGTGCGTAAGACAAGGGAGCAAATGGGAACTTCAGAAGGGCACAAATGGGGAGGTGATAACAAGTAGTGGTGATGTGAGAAGGAGATGGAGTGAGTATTTTGAAGGTTTGTTGAATGTGTTTGATGATAGAGTGGCAGATATAGGGTGTTTTGGTTGAGGTGTTGTGCAAAGTGAGAGGGTTAGGGAAAATGATTTGGTAAACACAGAAGAGGTAGTAAAAGCTTTGCGGAAGATGAAAGCCGGCAAGGCAGTAGGTTTGGATGGTATTGCAGTGGAATTTATTAAAAAAGGGGGAGACTGTATTATTGACTGGTTGGTAAGGTTATTTAATGTATGTATGACTCGAGGATGTAAGGCATGTGTACGTGTAGGAAGAGAGGAAAGTGATTGGTTCTCAGTGAATGTAGGTTTGCGGCAGGGGTGTGTGATTTCTCCATGGTTTAATTTGTTTATGGATGGGGTTGTTAAGGAGGTGAATGCAAGAGTTTTGGAAAGAGGGGCAAGTATGAAGTCTGTTGGGGATGAGAGAGCTTGGGAAGTGAGTCAGTTGTTGTTTGCTGATGATAAAGCACTGGTGGCTGATTCATGTGAGAAACTGCAGAAGCTGGTGACTGAGTTTGGTAAAGTGTGTGAAAGAAGAAAGTTAAGAGTAAATGTGAATAAGAGCAAGGTTATTAGGTATTGTAGGGTTGAGGGTCAAGTCAACTGGGAGGTAAGTTTGAATGGAGAAAAACTGGAGGAAGTAAAGTGTTTTAGATATCTGGGAGTGGATCTGGCAGTGGATGGAACCATGGAAGCGGAAGTGGATCATAGGGTGGGGAGGGGGGCGAAAATCCTGGGAGCCTTGAAGAATGTGTGGAAGTCGAGAACATCATCTCGGAAAGCAAAAATGGGTATGTTTGAAGGAATAGCGGTTCCAACAATGTTGTATGGTTGCGAGGCGTGGGCTATGGATAGAGTTGTGCGCAGGAGGATGGATGTGCTGGAAATGAGATGTTTGAGGACAATGTGTGGTGTGAGGTGGTTTGATCGAGTAAGCAACGTAAGGGTAAGAGAGATGTGTGGAAATAAAAAGAGCGTGGTTGAGAGAGCAGAAGAGGGTGTTTTGAAATGGTTTGGGCACATGGAGAGAATGAGTGAGGAAAGATTGACCAAGAGGATATATGTGTCGGAGGTGGAGGGAACGAGAAGTGGGAGACCAAATTGGAGGTGGAAAGATGGAGTGAAAAAGATTTTGTGTGATCGGGGCCTGAACATACAGGAGGGTGAAAGGAGGGCAAGGAATAGAGTAAATTGGATCGATGTGGTATACCGGGGTTGACGTGCTGTCAATGGATTGAATCAGGGCATGTGAAGCGTCTGGGGTAAACCATGGAAAGCTATGTAGGTATGTATATTTGCGTGTGTGGACGTATGTATATACATGTGTATGGGGGTGGGTTGGGCCATTTCTTTCGTCTGTTTCCTTGCGCTACCTCGCAAATGCGGGAGACCGAAAAAAAAAAAAAAAAAAAAAAAGACTCATGGTGAGGTGCCTGAGGATTGGTGGAATGCGTGCATAGTGCCATTGTACAAAGGCAAAGGGGATAAGAGTGAGTGCTCAAATTACAGAGGTATAAGTTTGTTCAGTATTCCTGGTAAATTATATGGGAGGGTATTGACTGAGAGGGTGAAGGCATGTACAGAGCATCAGATTGGGGAAGAGCAGTGTGGTTTCAGAAAAAAAAAAAAAAAAAAAAAAAAAAAAAAAAAAAGTTCACTAATTGATACCAGTGGTAGAGACCTAGCGCTGTGTGTTTCAGGGTTAATGAAAATGCTACACACATTGCACTTATTACATTTTTTACTAGTGTTGTGTCACATTATGTCAGGGGTTCCCAACCTGGGTCACATTTATACTTCTGTTTGGTATACTGAAGTATGAAAGTATAACCATGGTATACACTAATGTACAGTGTACACCATGAGTAACATAGAACTTAAGCAATATAGAGCAAACTCATTACAAATCAGCTGATAAAGAAAGCAGCCAACTAGGCAAGCTCTCCTCCCTCTTTTTTTCCATGTTACAAAATTACATATATGTAGCAGTTCAAAATCTATTAACACATAAAAATCATACGAACACATTCTAGTCTAGTCTAGAGACTAATTAGAAGGTACCCAGCAGCTTTCTGTTTCAGTTGCACACAAGCATTAGTCATAATTGTTAATATAGTGTCATTTCTGAGCAACGTTAGCTGCATAAAATTTTTCATGTGACGTACTCATATTTGTCAATTACTTTTACTAATTCTTACATAATTTACATTATGAAGTAGTTACCTCTGCCAGGAGGTATTGGTTTTGCCAGCATTTATTTATTTATACATTCATTTGTTCGTGTGTCAGCAGGATTACCCAAAAATCAAAATTTTTTCCCAATAGTTATAAGGAAAGTAAAGTTTGCAATCAAGATTACTAAGCATACATACAATACTATACATAAAATCGGCAAGCAAAAATTATGTATTAGAATAAAATAAATGAAGCATTCTTAAATACAGGACTACTATTCATCAGGAATAGAATAAAATTATAGAATAAGCTGACCTTGAATTCTTAACTTTATTTTTTTTTTTTTTTGTCCACATTACTTTTAAATATCTAAGTTTAGGACTAAGAATTTTCACATATCTTAACAACAGTCATTGCATGCTAAGAAAAAAATTATTTCCTCCAATTATGATTCTCGGTGAGAAGATCTATGGTTGGCAATTTACTCGGGAGCCGATTGAATTACCACTTAGCATATTTCAGCCACAGACAACAACAACAACCATCACATTCACCACTTGCTCCCTGTCGAACTCCACACAAGCACACAAACACAACTAAACACAACTGCTCACTCAATCAAACAATCACTCATGTTAAGGAAATTCACTGTCTTTACATCAACTGCTTTTGTTATTTATAATAAACACTTTCTTTCTACCCTACAGTTATAGGAGGAGCAAAAATCACAGTCTTCAGAGACTTATTTACTGTTGGGATTTACATCCACTAAGAACAATGGTATCCACATTCCAGGGTGTACTTAAAAAAAAGAATAAAAAAATAAAAAGGCAATAATTCAATGAAGTTTTCACTCAACAACTGAAGAGAGTTCACCCGTAGTATTTTCCAACAAACTAGTACAGCAGTGAAGGCATTCTATGAAGTTTCACTTATAACTGCCAAACAAAAGAAAGCTCAAACCACTGGAGAAGACCTTGTCCTTCCAGCAGCAAAAGAAATGGTATGTTGCATCCCTGAAGATGAATCTGCAAAAAAAAATTAACTATCTCCCCATCTAACATTACAGTCCAATGACGAATAGAAGAAATGTCAGTAGACATTCTGCAGCAAGTGATTGACGAGATTCATAAGTCTGAAATTGGGTTTGCAATTCAACTCGATGAGTCTACAAAAGACAAATTGTGCTCAGTTAGTTGTATTTGTTTGGTAAGTATGAATTGAAGGCATTAAGGAAGAGTTATTGATGACTGCAGCACTAGAAGCAACAACTAAAGCAGATGATATCTTTGAAATGGTATATCTATTTTTCATACAGCATGAAATAAACTGAGAAAATCTGGAAGTCTGCACAACTGATGGGGTACCAGGAATGTCAGGACAAAGGTCTGGATTCAGATCTTGTGTCATGGAAGTAGCTCTTCATATGACATGCACTGCATGATCCATTGGTTTGCTTTAGCAATACAGGGTCCTGCCTTAAGCCTAGAGAGCTATCCAGTGTATCATCACTGGTGGTCAAGAGGGTTAGCCATGAAAAAGGGTGTGCCCATGTTCTCTATGACTGGGAACCATGTTGGCATTGTTTATCAGTGCTCCGGGAGTGACCCCTCTCGATCCCAAGTACACTTTCAGTGCTGTTAAACACACCGATTCTCTCATTGTTTGTGGTTGTTTTCCTTATTATGGAATTGGTGACCTTTTCTGCTGCCCAGGCATCAAACCACGAATCAGCACAACTACCTTGAGCTACTGATGGGCTGCTTACCAGACTGTTTTCAGAAGTGCTATGAGGACCTGTTCATGCAGGATGGCGTCCTTGCTATACAGCAAAATCTGTGAAGCAGAGGCGTAACTGACTGTGGAATTCACTTCATCAATGATTGGCCTGGAAACAGCCCTGACATTAATCCAATAAGAGAACTTGTGGAGCATCATTACACATCGAATTTCAGTGAACGATGCTCGCAATGGCCCCTAGCTCTAGGCAGTCATTCTTGAAGAGTGGCATGATTTGGACCCACAGATTCTCAAGATGGCAGAATCAGCATCTTCATGCCTTGAAGAATGTATAAAGAGGAGAGGAAAGCAAATTACCTGTCAAAACTGTATATAAATAAAACTAATGAAGAGTTTATAAATATTCATATCCATTGGCACTGTCGAGGTGTGTATATAACAGATATGGACGGTACAGATCAAGATATTCTATAAATTCACTAAGTTCAATTTATCAATATCAATAGGTTTGCGGCAGGGGTGTGTGATGTCTCCATGGTTGTTTAATTTGTTTATGGATGGGCTTGTTAGGGAGGTAAATGCAAGAGTTTTGGAAAGAGGGGCAAGTATGAAGTCTGTTGGGGATGAGAGAGCTTGGGAAGTGAGTCAGTTGTTCGCTGATGATACAGCGCTGGTGGCTGATTCATGTGAGAAACTGCAGAAGCTGGTGACTGAGTTTGGTAAAGTGTGTGAAAGAAGAAAGTTAAGAGTAAATGTGAATAAGAGCAAGGTTATTAGGTACAGTAGGGTTGAGGGTCAAGTCAATTGGGAGGTGAGTTTGAATGGAGAAAAACTGGAGGAAGTGAAGTGTTTTAGATATCTGGGAGTGGATCTGGCAGCGGATGGAACCATGGAAGCGGATGTGGATCATAGGGTGGGGGAGGGGGCGAAAATTCTGGGAGCCTTGAAGAATGTGTGGAAGTCGAGAACATTATCTCGGAAAGCAAAAATGGGTATGTTTGAAGGAATAGTGGTTCCAACAATGTTGTATCGCGTCTGACCGGAGGCAGCCTGGCGCTTCATCCGGATAGCAGTTGTGCACAAGAGGGTGGATGTGCTGGGGAAATGAGATGCTTGAGGACAATGTGTGGTGTGTGAGGTGGTTTGATCGAGTAAGTAACGTTAAGGGTAAGAGAGTTGTGATGGAAATAAATAAGTGCATGGTTGATGAGTGCAGCAGAGGGTGTTTTGAAATCGCGTCCCGCCGGCCGTCTCCATGGACCCGTTGAAATGAGTGAGGAAAGACTTGACACTTCGAGGATATATGTGTCGGCCTCCGCGCTCCCCGGAGGGAACGAGGAGAAGCTCGGAGAAACAATTGGAGGTGGAAAGTGGAGTGAAAAAGATTTTGTTGTGATCGGGGCTTCCTTCCTTCTGCAACTTGCAGCCCCCGCAGCGGTGAACAACGAGGGCTCACGGAATAGGTCGTACTGGCTTAGATGTGGCCCCCCCTATACCGGGGTTGAAGTGCTGTCGTGGTTTGAATCAGGGATTGTGAAGCGTCTCTGGGGGTAAACCATGTGAAAAGTTGTCGTGGGGCCATCCGGATGTGGAAAGCGAGAGCTGTGGTTTCGGGCATAATTTGCATGACAGCTAGAGACAGCTAGTGTTGAACGAATGGGGCCTTTTGTTTGTCTTTTCCTAGTGCTACCTCGCACACATGATGGGGTGAGGGGGATGGTATTCCATGTGTGGCGAGTGGCATGGGAATGAATAAAGGCAGTCTGTTTGTGAATTGTTGTGCTGGGTATATATGTTTGTGTCTGTGTGTGTATATTTATGTGTACTTGAGATGTTTATGGTATGTTATTTGCGATATGTGTGGACGTGTATGTATATACATTGTGTATGGGGGTGGGTTGGGCCATTTCTTTCGTCTGTTTCCTTGCGCTACCTCGCAAACGCTGGGAGACAGCGGACAAAGAAAATATAATTTTTTGTTTTTTTTTTTTGCTTTGGCGCTGTCTCCCGGTTTGCGTGGTAGCGCAAGGAAACAGACGAAAGAAATGGCCCAACCCACCCCTATAAACATGTATATAAATACGTCCACACACGCAAATATACATACCTACACAGCTTTCCATGGTTTACCCCAGACGATTCACATGCCCTGATTCAATCCACTAACAGCACGTCAACCCCGGTATACCACATCGATCCAATTCACTCTATTCCTTGCCCTCCTTTCACCCTCCTGCATGTTTAGGCCCCGATCACACAAAATATTTTCACTCCATCTTTCCACCTCCAATTTGGTCTCCCACTTCTCCTCTCCTCGTTCCCTCCACCTCCGACACATATATCCTCTTGGTCAATCTTTCCTCACTCATTCTCTCCATGTGCCCAAACCATTTCAAAACACCCTCTTCTGCTTTCTCAACCACGCTATTTTTATTTCCATGCATCTCTCTTACCCTTACGTTACTTACTCGATCAAACCACCTCACACCACACATTGGTCCTCAAAAACATCTCATTTCAGCTCATCCATCCCCCTGCCACGCCAACCACCAACTCTATCCGACCTTAGCCCAAACGCCTCGCACTCCCATTCACATTAGTTGGATACATATTTCCTCAAAACATACCCATTTTTTTGCTTTTCGAGATAATGTTCTCGACTTCCACACATTATTCAAGGCTCACCAGGATTTTCGCCCCCTCCCCAACCATATGATCCAACTTCCGCTTACATGGTTCATCCGCTGCCAGATTCACTCCCAGATATCTAAAAAACTTTACTTCTCAGGTTTTTCTCCATTCAAAACTTACTCCCAAATTAACTTGACCTCAACCTCCTTTGTACTAATAACCTTGCTCTTATCACATTTTCTCTTAACTTTCTTCTTTCACATGCTTTACCAACTCAGTTCACCAGCTTCTGCTGTTCTCACATGAATCAGGCCATCAATGCTGTATCATCAGCGAACAAACAACTGACTCACTTCCAGCTTCTCATACCCAACAGTCTTCATACTTGCCCCTACTTTCAAAACTATTGCATTCACTCCTAACAAGCCCATCATAAACAAATTTAAACAACCATGGAGGACATACACCACCCGCCGCAAACATCTATTCAGTGAGATCCAATCACTTTCCTCTTCTTCTACACGTTACTTATACACATGCCTTACATCCTTGATAAAAACTTTTCACTGCTTCTAACAACTTGCCCACCACCATAAATTCTTAATTACCTTCACAAAGCATTTCTCTATCAAACTCTATCTCTTGCCTTCTAAGATCCATAAATGCTACATACAAATCCATTTGCTTTTCTATGTATTTCTCACATACATTCTTCAAAGCAAAACTGATCCACCACATCCTTCTTATTCTTGTGTGAGGCTTAAGGTGAAGATTTGTATTGGGTTTCCAGAAAGAAGAGTGAATGTTGGGTTTGTGAGAGGGTGGTGAGAGTAAGTGAGCTTGGGAAGGAGACTTGTTATGTGAGGAAGTACCAGGAGAGGCTGAGTACAGAATGGAAAAAGGTGAGAACAATGGAAGTAAGGGAAGTGGGGGAGGAATGGGATGTATTTAGGGAATCAGTGATGGATTGCGCAAAAGATGCTTGTGGCATGAGAAGAGTCGGAGGTGGGTTGATTAGAAAGGGTAGTGAGTGGTGGGATGAAGAAGTAAGATTATTAGTGAAAGAGAAGAGAGAGGCATTTGGACGATTTTTGCAGGGAAAAAATGCAATTGAGTGGGAGATGTATAAAAGAAAGAGACAGGAGGTCAAGAGAAAGGTGCAAGAGGTGAAAAAAAGGGCAAATGAGAGTTGGGGTGAGAGAGTATCATTAAATTTTAGGGAGAATAAAAAGATGTTCTGGAAGGAGGTAAATAAAGTGCGTAAGACAAGGGAGCAAATGGGAACTTCAGAAGGGCACAAATGGGGAGGTGATAACAAGTAGTGGTGATGTGAGAAGGAAATGGAGTGAGTATTTTGAAGGTTTGTTGAATGTGTTTGATGATAGAGTGGTAGATATAGGGTGTTTTGGTTGAGGTGTTGTGCAAAGTGAGAGGGTTAGGGAAAATGATTTGGTAAACACAGAAGAGGTAGTAAAAGCTTTGCGGAAGATGAAAGCCGGCAAGGCAGCAGGTTTGGATGGTATTGCAGTGGAATTTATTAAAAAAGGGGGTGACTGTATTATTGACTGGTTGGTAAGGTTATTTAATGTATGTATGACTCGAGGATGTAAGGCATGTGTACGTGTAGGAAGAGAGGAAAGTGATTGGTTCTCAGTGAATGTAGGTTTGCGGCAGGGGTGTGTGATGTCTCCATGGTTTAATTTGTTTATGGATGGGGTTGTTAGGGAGGTGAATGCAAGAGTTTTGGAAAGAGGGGCCAATATGAAGTCTGTTGGGGATGAGAGAGCTTGGGAAGTGAGTCAGTTGTTGTTCGCTGATGATACAGCACTGGTGGCTGATTCATGTGAGAAACTGCAGAAGCTGGTGACTGAGTTTGGTAAAGCGTGTGAAAGAAGAAAGTTAAGAGTAAATGTGAATAAGAGCAAGGTTATTAGCTACAGTAGGGTTGAGGGTCAAGTTAATTGGGAGGTAAGTTTGAATGGAGAAAAACTGGAGGAAGTAAAGTGTTTTAGATATCTGGGAGTGGATCTGGCAGCGGATGGAACCATGGAAGCGGAAGTGGATCATAGGGTGGGGAGGGGGGCGAAAATCCTGGGTGCCTTGAAGAATGTGTGGAAGTCGAGAACATCATCTCGGAAAGCAAAAATGGGTATGTTTGAAGGAATAGCGGTTCCAACAATGTTGTATGGTTGCGAGGCGTGGGCTATGGATAGAGTTGTGCGCAGGAGGATGGATGTGCTGGAAATGAGATGTTTGAGGACAATGTGTGGTGTGAGGTGGTTTGATCGAGTAAGTAACGTAAGGGTAAGAGAGATGTGTGGAAATAAAAAGAGCGTGGTTGAGAAAGCAGAAGAGGGTGTTTTGAAATGGTTTGGGCACATGGAGAGAATGAGTGAGGAAAGATTGACCAACAGGATATATGTGTCGGAGGTGGAGGGAACGAGAAGTGGGAGACCAAATTGGAGGTGGAAAGATGGAGTGAAAAAGATTTTGTGTGATCGGGGCCTGAACATGCAGGAGGGTGAAAGGAGGGCAAGGAATAGAGTAAATTGGATCGATGTGGATTGAATCAGGGCATGTGAAGCGTGTGGGGTAAACCATGGAAAGCTATGTAGGTATGTATATTTGCGTGTGTGGACGTATGTATATACATGTGTATGGGGTTGGGTTGGGCCATTTCTTTCGTCTGTTTCCTTGCGCTACCTCGCAAATGCGGGAGACCGAAAAAAAAAAAAAAAAAGACTCATGGTGAGGTGCCTGAGGATTGGTGGAATGCGTGCATAGTGCCATTGTACAAAGGCAAAGGGGATAAGAGTGAGTGCTCAAATTACAGAGTTATAAGTTTGTTCACTATTCCTGGTAAATGATATGGGAGGGTATTGACTGAGAGGGTGAAGGCATGTACAGCGCATCAGATTGGGGAAGAGCAGTGTGGTTTCAGAAGTAACTAAACATATCAAAAAAAAAAAAAAAAAAAAAAAAAAAAAAAAAAAAAAGTTCACTAATTGATACCAGTGGTAGAGACCTAGCGCTGTGTGTTTCAGGGTTAATGAAAATGCTACACACATTGCACTTATTACATTTTTTACTAGTGTTGTGTCACATTATGTCAGGGGTTCCCAACCTGGGTCACATTTATACTTCTCTTTGGTATACTGGAGTATGAAAGTATAACCATGGTATATACTAATGTACAGTGTACACCATGAGTAACATAGAACTTAAGCAATATAGAGCAAACTCATTACAAATCAGCTGATAAAGAAAGCAGCCAACTAGGCAAGCTCTCCTCCCTCTTTTTTTCCATGTTACAAAATTACATATATGTAGCAATTCAAAATTCATTAACACATAAAAATCATACGAACGCATTCTAGTCTAGTCTAGAGACTAATTAGAAGGTACCCAGCAGCTTTCTGTTTCAGTTGCACACAAGCATTAGTCATAATTGTTAATATAGTGTCATTTCTGAGCAACGTTAGCTGCATAAAATTTTTCATGTGACGTACTCATATTTGTCAATTACTTTTATTAATTCTTACATAATTTACATTATGAAGTAGTTACCTCTGCCAGGAGGTATTGGTTTTGCCAGCATTTATTTATTCATACATTCATTTGTTCGTGTGTCAGCAGGATTACCCAAAAATCAAAATTTTTTCCCAATAGTTATAAGGAAAGTAAAGTTTGCAATGAAGATAAGATTACTAAGCATACATACAATACTATACATAAAATTGGCAAGCAAAAATTATGTATTAGAATAAAATAAATGAAGTATTCTTAAATACAGGACTACTATTCATCAGGAATAGAATAAAAGTATAGAATAAGCTGACCTTGAATTCTTAACTTTTTTATCTTTTTTTTTTTGTCCACATTACTTTTAAATATCTAAGTTTAGGACTAAGAATTTTCACATATCTTAACAACAGTCATTGCATGCTAAGAAAAAAATTATTTCCTCCAATTATGATTCTCGTTGAGAAGGTCTATGGTCGGCAACTCACTCGGGAGCCGATTGAATTACCACTTAGCATATTTCAGCCACAGACAACAACAACAACCATCACATTCACCACTTGCTCCCTGTCGAACTCCACACATGCACACAAACACAACTAAACACAACTGCTCACTCAATCAAACAATCACTCATGTTAAGGAAATTCATTGTCTTTACATCAACTGCTTTTGTTATTTATAATAAACATTTTCTTTCTTCCCTACAGTTATAGGAGGAGCAAAAATCACAGTCTTCAGAGACTTATTTACAGTTGGGATTTACATCCACTAAGAACAATGGTATCCACATTCCAGGGTGTACTTAAAAAAAAGAATAAAAAAATAAAAAGGCAATAATTCAAGGAAGTTTTCACTCAACAACTGAAGAGAGTTCACCCGTAGTATTTTCCAACAAACTAGTAGAGCAGTGAAGGCATTCTATGAAGTTTCACTTATAACTGCCAAACAAAAGAAAGCTCAAACCACTGGAGAAGACTTTGTCCTTCCAGCAGCAAAAGAAATGGTATGTTGCATCCCTGAAGATGAATCTGCAAAAAAAATTAACTATCTCCCCATCTAACATTACAGTCCAATGACGAATAGAAGAAATGTCAGTAGACATTCTGCAGCAAGTGATTGATGAGATTCATAAGTCTGAAATTGGGTTTGCAATTCAACTCGATGAGTCTACAGAAGACAAATTGTGCTCAGTTAGTTGTATTTGTTTGGTAAGTATGAATTGAAGGCATTAAGGAAGAGTTATTGATTACTGCAGCACTAGAAGCAACAACTAAAGCAGATGATATCTTTGAAATGGTATATCTATTTTTCATACAGCATGAAATAAACTGAGAAAATCTGGAAGTCTGCACAACTGATGGGGTACCAGGAATGTCAGGACAAAGGTCTGGATTCAGATCTTGTGTCATGGAAGTAGCTCTTCATATGACATGCACTGCATGATCCATTGGTTTGCTTTAGCAATGCAGGGTCCTGCCTTTAGCCTAGAGAGCTATCCAGTGTATCATCACTGGTGGTCACGAGGGTTAGCCATGAAAAAGGGTGTGCCCATGTTCTCTATGACTGGGAACCAAGTTGGCATTGTTTATCAGTGCTCCAGGAGTGACCCCTATCGATCCCAAGTACATTTTCAGTGCTGTTAAACACACTGATTCTCTCATTGTTTGTGGTTGTTTTTCTTATTATGGAATTGGTGACCTTTTATGCTGCCCAGGCATCAAACCACGAATCAGCACAACTACCTTGAGCTACTGATGGGCTGCTTACCAGACTGTTTTCAGAAGTGCTATGAGGACCTGTTCATGCAGGATGGCGTCCTTGCTATACAGCAAAATCTGTGAAGTAGAGGCTTACTGACTGTGGAATTCACTTCATCAACGATTGGCCTGGAAACAGCCCTGACATTAATCCAATAAGAGAACTTGTGGAGCATCATTACACATCGAATTTCAGTGAAGGATGCTAGCAATGGCCCCTAGCTCAAGGCAGTCATTCTTGAAGAGTGGCATAATTTGGACCCACAGATTCTCAAGAAGTTGGCAGAATCAGCATCTTCATGCCTTGAAGAATGTATAAAGAGGAGAGGGAAGCAAATTACCTGTCAAAACTGTATATCAATAAAACTAATGAAGAGTTTATAAATATTTATATCACTGGCACTGTCGAGGTGTGTATATAACAGATATGGACGGTACATATCAAGATATTCTATAAATTCACTAAGTTCAATTTATCAATATCAATAGGTTTGTGGCAGGGGTGTGTGATGTCTCCATGGTTGTTTAATTTGTTTATGGATGGGGTTGTTAGGGAGGTAAATGCAAGAGTTTTGGAAAGAGGGGCAAGTATGAAGTCTGTTGGGGATGAGAGAGCTTGGGAAGTGAGTCAGTTGTTCGCTGATGATACAGCGCTGGTGGCTGATTCATGTGAGAAACTGCAGAAGCTGGTGACTGAGTTTGGTAAAGTGTGTGAAAGAAGAAAGTTAAGAGTAAATGTGAATAAGAGCAAGGTAATTAGGTACAGTAGGGTTGAGGGTCAAGTCAATTGGGAGGTGAGTTTGAATGGAGAAAAACTGGAGGAAGTGAAGTGTTTTAGATATCTGGGAGTGGATCTGGCATCGGATGGAACCATGAAAGCGGAAGTGGATCATAGGGTGGGGGAGGGGGCGAAAATTCTGGGAGCCTTGAAGAATGTGTGGAAGTCGAGAACATTATCTCGGAAAGCAAAAATGGGTATGTTTGAAGGAATAGTGGTTCCAACAATGTTGTATGGTTGCAAGGCGTGGGCTATGGATAGAGTTGTGCGCAGGAGGATGGATGTGCTGGAAATGAGATGTTTGAGGACAATGTGTGGTGTGAGGTGGTTTGATCGAGTAAGTAACGTAAGGGTAAGAGAGATGTGTGGAAATAAAAAGAGTGTGGTTGAGAGAGCAGAAGAGAGTGTTTTGAAATGGTTTGGTCACATGGAGAGAATGAGTGAGGAAAGATTGACCAAGAGGATATATGTGTCGGAGGTGGAGGGAACGAGGAGAAGAGGGAGACCAAATTGGAGGTGGAAAGATGGAGTGAAAAAGATTTTGTGTGATCGGGGCCTGAACATGCAGGAGGGTGAAAGGAGGGCAAGGAATAGAGTGAATTGGAGCGATGTGGTATACCGGGGTTGACGTGCTGTCAGTGGATTGAATCAGGGCATGTGAAGCGTCTGGGGTAAACCATGGAAAGCTGTGTAGGTATGTATAGTTGCGTGTGTGGATGTATGTATATACATGTGTATGGGGGTGGGTTGGGCCATTTCTTTCGTCTGTTTCCTTGCGCTACCTCACAAACGCGGGAGACAGCTACAAAAAAAAAAAAAAAAAAAAAAAAAAAAAAAAAAAAATCCTTATACAGTCTCTTACAGATTTCATAATATAAAATAAATATAATTTTATAAATTCTTGATCCTTAATTTTAAGGGATACATGGGAACTTGTCAGAATGCCAAATGGGTACAGAGGAACAAAAAGGTTGGGAACCCCTGCATTGTGTCATCACCAAGGTTCTGGGAGAGTGGTGTCAGAAGGCATAATATCATGGGCTGACTAGTGAAACTGGCTGATAATAATCCAGTTTAAGCAAGATAAAACATGCTTGTGAAGAACAAAAGGGTAATAAGCATCATCTAAGTGATCAGGTTGATAAGCAACTGCCAGCCAATTCAGCAGATTGAGTTTGAAAAACTTTTATTTACAATTACCCTAAGACCTCTTTCTCAGAAAAAAATCATAAATGTTACCCTGAACCTCTTTCCATGTGCTCCAGCAGCCCAAGGCTGCACTACTTGTAGTAGTAGACAGGAAATGATGGATTACTTAGGAGAGCAAAGCTCTTTGATGAGACTGTACTCTCAATGATACAGCCTTGCCAAAGGTGACTTTCCACTTAGAGTGTAATCTCATGCAGGTAGAGTATCTGAAAAGAATATTGTAAGCAAGGCTTATGCACCTGGTCATGTGAAGAAAGATGATGAGAGGCAAGTGTTCTGGGAGCAGCTGAGTGAGTGTCTTAGCAGCTTTGGTGCACAAGATCAGGGTGATTTAAATGTGGTCAGTAATGTGGCAGTTGAGGGCATAATTGGTGTACATGGGGGTATTCAGTGTTGTGAATGGAAAAGGTGAAGAGCTTATGGATTTGTATGCTGAAAAAAGACTGGTGATTGGGAATACCTGGTTAAAAAAGAGACATACATAAGTATACGTATGTAAGTAGGATAGATGGTCAAAGGGTATTATCGGATTACATGTAAATTGATAGGCATGGGTGTTAATGTGCTGAGATGGGCAGCTGGAGGGATGTCTGATGACTATCTTGTGGAGGTGAAGGTGTAGATTTGAAGAGGTTTTCAAAAAAGAAGAGAGTGGTGAGAGTAAGTGATCCTAAAAAGGACACTTGTGTGAGGAAGTACCAGGAGAGACTGAGTGCAGAACTGCAAAAAGGTGAGAGCAAGTGATGCGAGGAATTGGATGTAATTAGAGAAGCAGTGATGGCATGCGCAAAAGATGCATGTAGCATGAGAAAGGTGGGAGGTGGGTAGATTAGAAAGGGTAGTGAGTGGTGGGATGAAAAAGTCAGTTGTTAAGGAGAGAGAAAAGAGAGGCATTTGGATGATACTTACAAGGAGAGAGTGCAATTGACTGAAAGATGTATAAAAGAAAGCTGTAGGAGGTCAAGAGGAAGGTGCAAGGGATGACAAAGAGGGCAAATGAGAGTTGGAGTGAGAGAGCACCATTAAACTTAAGGGAGATTAAAAAGATGTTTTGAGGGTGGTAAATAACATGCATAAGAGAACCAATGGGAACAGGTGAAGGGGGAAAGGGGGAAGTAATAACAGGAAGTGATGAGAGAGAAGCAGATGGAGTGAGTATTTTGAAGGTTTGTTGAATGTGTTTGACGATAGAGTGGCAAGCATATGTTGGGTGTTTTGGCTGAAGTGATGTGCTAAGTGAGGGGGTCAGGGAGAATGGTTTGGTTAAGGGAGAAGAGGTAGTGAAAGCTTTGTGGAAGATGAAATCCGGCAAGGCGGCAGGTTTGGAAGGTACTGCAGTAGAACTTATTAAGAAGGGGGGTGACTGTTGTTGACTGGTTGGTAAGGATATTCAGTGTATGCATGGATCATGGTGAAGTGCCCAAAGATTGGCAGAATGCATGCATAGTGCCACAGTACAAATGCAAAGGGGATAAAGGTGAGTGTTCAAACTACAGATGCATAAGTTTGTTGTGTAATCCTGGGAAATTGTATGGGAGGGTATTGACTGAGAGGGTAAAAGCATGTACAGAGCATCAGACTGGGGAAGAGAAGTGTGCTTTCATAAGTGGTAGAGGACGTGTGGATCAGGTGTTTGCTTTGAAGACTGTGTGTGAGAAATATTTAGAAAAACAGATGGATTTATATGAAGATTTTATGGATCTGGAGAATATGGTGTACATGGGGTATATGGTGTGGGAGGGAAGCTGCTAGAAGCAGTGAAAAGTTTTTCCCAAGGATGTAAGGCATGTGTATGAGTGGAAAGAGAGGAGAGTGCTTAGTTACCGATGAAGGTCAGTCTGTAGCAGGGATGTGTGATGTCCCCATGGCTATGTAATGTTTATGGGTGGGGTGGTTAGGGAGGTAAATGCAAGAGTTTTGGAGAGAGGGGTGAGCATGCAGTCTGTTGGGGATGAGAGGGCTTGGAAAGCGAGTCAGCTGTTCACTGATGATATCGTGCTGGTGGCTGATTCATGTGAGAAACTGCAGAAGTTGGTGACTGAGTTTGGAAAAGTGTGTGAACGAAGAAAGGTGAAAGTAAATGTGAATAAGAGCAAGGTTATTAGGTTCACCAAGGTTGAGGGACAATTCAACTGGGACGAATGTTTGAAGGGAGAAAAATTGGAGGAAGTGAAGTGTTTTTCAGATATCTGAGAGTGGACTTAGCAAAGAATGGAATCATGGAAGTGGAAGCGATTCACACGGTGAGGGAGGGGGCGAAGGTACTGGGAGCATTGAAGAATGTATGGAAGGAGAGAACATTATCTCAGAGAACACAAATGGATATGTTTGAAGGAATAGTAGTTCCAACAATATTACATGGCTGTGAGGCATGGGCTATAGATAGGGTTGTAGGGAGGAGGGCGCATGTGTCGGTAATGAAATATTTGAGGACAATATGTTGTGTGAGGAGAATTGATCGGGTAAGTAAGGAAAGATTAAGAGAGATGAGTGGAAATAAAAAGGGTGAAGCTGAGAGAGCAGAAAAGGGTGTGTTGAAATGGCTTAGACATATGGAAAGAATGAGTGAGGAAAGATTGACAAAGAGGATGTATGTGGCAGAGGCGAAGGAAACAAGAAGCAGGAAATCAAACAGGAGGTGGAAGGATGGAGAGAAAAAGATTTTGAGCAACCAGGGCTGAACATACAGAATCGTGGGAGTGCAAGGAATAGACTGAATTGGAACAATGTGGTATACCAAGATCGACATGCTATCAATAGACTGAACCATGGTATGTGAAGCATCTGGGGTAAATCATGGAAAGCTCTGTGGGCCCTGGATGTAGATAGGCAGCTGTGGTTTCGGTGCATTGCACATGACAGCTAGAGACAGTGTGAACGAACTGTGGCCTTTTCATCTGTTTTCCATGCACTACCTCGCTGAGGTAAGGGGTAGTGATGGTTTTCTGTGGGGCAGGGTAGCACCAGAAATGGATGAAGGTAAGCAAACACGAATACGTACATGTGTATATATGTGTATGTGTATGTATATGTTGATATGTATATGTATGTTTATGTGCATGTATGGACGCTTATGTAGATATTTGTGTACATGAGTGGATGGGCCATTCTTAAGTCTGTTTCCTTGCGCTACCTCACTGATGCAGGAAACAGGGATCTAGTATAATAAATAAACATAATAACAAGCCAATGAAAGTTCTAAGTATTTCTATAGCATAAGAGTAGAATATGAATTGAATAGAAAGACTGAGGACATGATTAATGCAGACTGCATACATAAATTTATGATTTAAGAAGTGAAAAGAGAAAATGTTCAAGAGATTGGAGCCAACACAAGTAAAACTCCCTAACCATACAGTACAAAAAAAAAGGTATTACATGTTGTATATAAAAGGTTCTGAGACTGGGCAGCATGAGTGTAAAACTATTTCGCCATACTACACAAATAGTAATCATATGCAATGTTTTTCTTTAAAGCCCTTTTGCTTTTACTTACCGCAAAAGCTGCAGCAGAAATGCCTGTTGGCTCATTTACAACCTCCTCTTCACTTGTCTCTGACTCTGACTCAGAGTCAGACATGAAGAAGCGGGAAGTCATGGTAAAGGTTGTCTACTCCCGTAAGTGGAAGACCTGCAAACAAAAATTCATTAACTTAAAACAGAGCCTCAATTTTCAATGCACTGAAATCTTGACATCACTTTTCTTTAGGGTTCCTATTTGTTTTCAAAAGTGGAAAAATCATTAATAACCATAATGGATTTCTTTCACTCCATCTGCATCAAATTATAAATATTTGCTTGAAAATCTAACAACAAAATAACTCAGGCTATATAGATTACCTCCATATGTTTTTAGCAAGAAAAATGTGACAGCACATTTGTAATTACCAATTTGTACAGTATATGATGAGAGTTCTCCACTCATGAGCCCCCACCCCTCTCATAAACTTTCAAACTTCAACAATGGAATTGTTGCTGCTGTTCTAAAAGTGATATAAGAGTATGGGATTCTCCTCATTCAATCTTAAAAATAATCCTCCAGTAACAAAAAAATCATTAGTGGCCAGGTTAATGAAGTAGACAGAAAATGTGGGATTGGATAATACATTAGGTAAATATACCAATAAACAAAAAATACACTTTCCTGCCAGTATTTATGCTTCAATGTCACATGGTTCCATCACAGGTGAATTTTCATAAGTGAAACAAGTAACCCAAATAACTTTGCCTTAATCATTTGGCTTGGAAGGTAAATAGAGATCAATTATCTATGGAGATATTGGAATCTGATCCTTTATGAGAGATCTCATAGGCATTGATTCAAGCCCTAAATACAAATGAAATCAAACAGCAACATACCATTGGGTCTTACCAAGGCTATTTGTAATAGTGGAGAAAAGAAAAAACTATAGATTATTGAGGCAAGAGTAGAAAAGATATATAACATATACATTATACTTTGTCGCTGTCTCCCGTGTCAGGGAGGTAGTGCAACCCACCCACATACACATGTATATACATAGACGTCCACACACGCACATATACATACCTATACATTTCAATGTACTGTTGACTGGTTGGTAAGGTTATTTAATGTATGTATGACTCATGGTGAGGTGCCTGAGGATTGGCGGGATGCTTGCATAGTGCCATTGTACAAAGGCAAAGGGGAAGAGTGAGTGCTCAAATTACAGAGGTATAAGTTTGTTGAGTATTCCTGGTAAATTATATGGGAGGGTATTGATTGAGAGGGTGAAGGCATGTACAGAGCATCAGATTAGGGAAGAGCAGCGTGGTTTCAGAAGTGGTAGAGGATGTGTGGATCAGGTGTTTGCTTTGAAGAATGTATGAGAAATACTTAGAAAAGCAAATGGATTTGTATGTAGCATTTATGGATCTGGAGAAGGCATATGATAAGAGTTGATAGAGATACTCTGTGGAAGGTATTAAGAATATATGGTGTGGGAGGCAAGCTGTTAAAAGCAGTGAAAAGTATTTATCGAGGATGTAAGGCATGCGTACGTGTAGGAAGAGGAAAGTGATTAGTTCTCAGCAAACGTAGGTTTGCGGTAGGGGTGTGTGATGTCTCCATGGTTGTTTAATTTGTTTATGGACGGGGTTGTTAGGGAGGTGAATGCAAGAGTTTTGGAGAGAGGGGCAAGTATGCAGTCTGTTGTGGATGAGAGAGCTTGGGAAGTGAGTCAGTTGTTGTTCGCTGATGATACAGCGCTGGTGGCTGATTCATGTGAGAAACTGCAGAAGCTGGTGACGGAGTTTGGTAAAGTGTGTGAAAGAAGAAAGTTAAGAGTAAATGTGAATAAGAGCAAGGTTATTAGGTACAGTAGGGTTGAGGGACAAGTCAATTGGGAGGTAAGTTTGAATGGAGAAAAACTGGAGGAAATGAGGTGTTTTAGATATCTGGGGGTGGATTTGGCAGCGGATGTAACCATGGAAGTGGAAGTGAATCATAGGGTGGGGGAGGGGGAGAAAATTCTGGGAGCCTTTTAGAATGTGTGGAAGTCGAGAACATTATCTCAGAAAGCAAAAATGGGTATGTTTGAAGGAATACTGGTTCCAACAATGTTGTATGGTTGCGAGGCGTGGATTATAGATAGAGTTGTGCGCAGGAGGGTGGATGTGCTGGAAATGAGATGTTTGAGGACAATATGTGGTGTGAGGTGGTTTGATCGAGTAAGTAATAATAGGGTAAGAGAGATGTGTGGTAATAAAAAGAGTGTGGTTGAGAGAGCAGAAGAGGGTGTTTTGAAATGGTTTGGTCACATGGAGAGAACTGGAGAGGAAATATTGACCAAGAGGATATGTGTCAGAGGAGGAGGGAACGAGGAGAAGTGGGAGACCAAATTGGAGGTGGAAAGATGGAGTGAAAAAGATTTTGAGTGATCGGGGCCTGAACATGCAGGAGGGTGAAAGGCGTGCAAGGAATAGAGTGAATTGGAACGATGTGGTATACCGGGGTCGACGTGCTGTCAATAAATTGAACCAGGGCATGTGAAGCGTCTGGGGTGAAGCATGCAAAGTTCTGTGGGGCCTGGATGTGGAAAGGGAGCTGTGGTTTCGGTGCATTATTACATGACAGCTAGAGACTGAGTGTGAACGAATGTGGCCTTTGTTGTCTTTCCTAGCGCTACCTCGCACACATGAGGGGGGAGGGGATTGTTATTCCATGTGTGGCGAGGCGGCGATGGGTATAAATAAAGGCAGACAGTATGAATTATGTACATGTGTATATATGTATATGTCTGTGTGTGTATATATATGTATACATTGAGATGTATAGGTATGTATATTTGCATGTGTGGACATGTATGTATATACATGTGTATGTGGTTGTGTTGGGCCATTCTTTCGTCTGCTTCCTTGCGCTACCTCGCTAACGCGGGAGACAGCGACAAAGCAAAATAATATTTTGTTTTTTTTGCTTTGTTGCTGTCTCCCGCGTTTGCGAGGTAGCGCAAGGAAACAGACGAAAGAAATGGCCCAACCCACCCCCATACACATGTATATACATACACGTCCACACACGCAAATATACATACCTACACAGCTTTCCATGGTTTACCCCAGACACTTCACATGCCCTGATTCAATCCACTGACAGCACGTCAACCACGGTATACCACATCGATCCAATTCAATCTATTCCTTGCCCTCCTTTCACCCTCCTGCATGTTCAGGCCCTGATCACACAAAATCTTTTTCACTCGCATCTTTCCACCTCCAATTTGGTCTCCCACTTCTCGTTCCCTCCACCTCCGACACATATATCCTCTTGGTCAATCTTTCCTCACTCATTCTCTCCATGTGCCCAAACCATTTCAAAACACCCTCTTCTGCTCTCTCAACCACGCTCTTTTTATTTCCACACATCTCTCTTACCCTTACGTTACTTACTCGATCAAACCACCTCACACCACACATTGTCCTCAAACATCTCATTTCCAGCACATCCACCCTCCTGCGCACAACTCTATCCATAGCCCACGCCTCGCAACCATACAACATTGTTGGAACCACTATTCCTTCAAACATACCCATTTTTGCTTTCCGAGATAATGTTCTCGACTTCCACACATTCTTCAAGGCTCCCAGGATTTTCGCCCCCTCCCCCACCCTATGATCCACTTCCGCTTCCATGGTTCCATCCGCTGCCAGATCCACTCCCAGATATCTAAAACACTTTACTTCCTCCAGTTTTTCTCCATTCAAACTTACCTCCCAATTGACTTGACCCTCAACCCTACTGTACCTAATAACCTTGCTCTTATTCACATTTACTCTTAACTTTCTTCTTCCACACACTTTACCAAACTCAGTCACCAGCTTCTGCAGTTTCTCACATGAATCAGCCACCAGCGCTGTATCATCAGCGAACAACTGACTAAATATATAAATATATATATATATATATATATATATATATATATATATATATATATATTTATCCCTGGGGATAGGGGAGAAAAAATACTTCCCACATATTCCCTTCGTGTCGTAGAAGGCGACTAAAAGGGGAGGGAGCGGGGGGGGGGGGGCTGGAAATCCTCCCCTCTCGTTTTTTTTTTTTTTATTTTTCCAAAAGAAGGAACAGAGAATTGGGCCAGGTGAGGGTATTCCCTCAAAGGCCCAGTCCTCTGTTCTTAACGCTACCTCACTAATGCGGGAAATGGCGAATAGTTTGAAAGAAAATATATATATATATATATATATATATATATATATATATATACACACACACACACACACGTGGACAGCACGTCGACCCCAGTATACCACATCGTTCCAATTCACTCTGTTCCTTGCACACCTTTCACCCTCCTGCATGTTCAGGCCCCGATCGCTCAAAATCTTTTTCACTCCTTCCTTCCACCTCCAATTTGGTCTCCCACTTCTCGTTCCCTCCATCTATGACACATATATCCTCTTTGTCAATCTTTCCACACTCATTCTCTCGATGTGATCAAACCATTTCAAAACACCCTTTTCTGCTTTCTCAACCACACTCTTTTTATTACCACACATCTCTCTTACCCTTTCATTACTTGATAAAACCACCTCACACCACATATTGTCCTAAAACATCTCATTTCCAATACATCCACCCTCATCCGCACAACTCTATCTAAAGCCCACAACTCGCAACCATTTAACATTGTTGGTACCACTATTCCTTCAAACATACCCATTTTTGCTTTCCGAGATAATGTTCTTGCCTCAAACATATTTTTCAACGTTTCCAGAACTTTCACCCCCTCCCCTACCCTGTGACTAACTTCTGCTTCCATGGTTCCATCCACTGCCAAACACACTCACAGATATCGAAAACACTTCACTTCCTCCAGCTTTTCTCCATTCAAACTTACCTCACAAATGACTTGTCCCTCAATCCTACTGTACTAATAACCTTGCTCTTATTCACATTTACTCTCAGCTTTCTTCTTTCACACACTTTACCAAACTCAGTCACCAGCTTCTGCAGTTTCTCACCCAAATCAGCCACCAGCGCTGTATCATCAGCGAACAACAACTGACTCACTTCCCAAGCCCTCTCATCCACAACAGACTGCATTCTTGCCCCTCTCTCCAAAACTCTTACATTCACCTCTTAACATCCCCATCCATAAACAAATTAAACAACCATGGAGACATCACGCACCCCTGCCGCAAACCGACATTCACTGAGAACCAATCACTTTCCTCTCTTCCTACGCATACACATGCCTTACATCCTCGATAAAAAAGATGGAAAAGATATATATATTTTTAAAAGAGGAAGACCTGTAAACTTATCTATGCATAAATGTATCTATGGCACTGCTTTCAACTACTATAATGCTAAATCATTCCATATGTTACCAAGCCTAATAGAAAAAAGTACTCTGCCTTATTCAAGGTAAAATGTTTGCCCACAAGTTAATATCCATTAAAACGAATGAAATCAGTTGAATCTCTCCTTAAGTAGCTCATTAAATTGAAGTTATCAAAAGCCCTGAATTATTCTAATTACCTGTATCAGTTCACCTCTCCACTTCTTTTCTAAGCCACACAGATATAATTTGTTAAGTCAGCTCAAAGGATTTATTTCTCTGGCTTGTAATCATCTTGGTAGCTCTACTCTGGACTACTTCCATTCATTCTGTCTTTCCTCAAGTAGGGTGACCAAAACTGAATACAATATTCAAGACATGGACTCATCAGTGAGTCGTATAGATTGATAATTTCCCAATACTTAAATTTGAAAGTTCTTCCTATGAATCCAAGAATTTTGTTCTCCCTTTTTACAGCTTCAGTGTGCACTGCTTGCATGGCTTTAAGTCAAGAGAGATTATTACATCCAAGTCCTTTTTCTCAGTTACCTTTTGTAGGTCACCAGAATTCATACTGTTGCTTGGTGCAATGCTTGCACAGCTTCAGGTCATGAGAGACTATTACATCCTAAATCCTTTTCCTCCATTACCTTTTGTAGGTCAACAGAATTCATATAGTTGCTTGTCTTTTCATTTTCATTAGCTATATGTAAAACTTTGCGCTGCTCAATATCAAAATTCATTTGCTATCTGTTAGTCAAGCACATCAGTTTCTCTAAGTCAGTTTGAACCTACATAAGTTCAGTTTCTTTTGTTGATTTATTTCCCAACTTAGTATCATCCACTAATTTACAGATCTAACAGAAGTCCATTATCAATGTCATTAATATTTATGAAAAAAAAAAACAGGTCCCAAGAGTGATCCCTGAAGCAAACCACGTATGCCCAACCCTTCCAAGGTTTGACTACTAATCACTCCTCTTTGTTTACATCCTGTCTGTCAATTTCCCAACCATCGAAGTACAACACCATCCATACTTTGTGACATAACTTCTGTTTAGTAACCTTTAATGAGGAAATTTATCATTTGCTTTTTGAGAGTCAAAACAGATAATATCAACTGCTTTATATTCATCTACATATGGTTTATTTCACACAATAAATCAAGCAAATTTGTCAAACAAGCAATTTCAGCAAAAACCATGCTGAGTTTGTATATTAAGTGGTGGTCCTATAAATGATTTACAATCTTATCCTGAATGATGCTTTCCAATACTGTACCAACGACTTGTTAAACTACTTGGATGATAATTCCCAGTGATTTATTACCTTTTTTTGAATGATGCTTCCAATACTGTATCAACTATAACTGTTAAACTAATTGGATGATAATTCCCAGAGTGATTTATTACCTATTTTTTTTTTTGAATGTCTGTGTTACACTGGCAAATTCCCACTCCTCGGGAACATTTACCACAGCAAGTGGCTTTTTGAAAAGAGCGGCCAGTAGTTTGAGTACCTCATTTTCTTCTCCATTCAGTCAATCCATATCTCTGACATCTGTTCCAATTGGAACTCCCTCAATAAGGTGGCCAAAGCAACAGTCTCCATACCTAAAGAACTCCAGTGCTGCTTCTTAGCCTTTAATGCCTCACCCTTAACATGCCACTGGCAAAGGGCAAGTCTAGTGCAGGGTTTGCAGAGGCTCCTACCAAATGTTCCTAAAGACTACTTCTATCTAGAGCTTCTACCCACTACGTCTATCTAATAATCCTGCCTAATTGTTCCTATCCACTACTTCTATCTACAGCTCCTACCATTTTGCCTAAAGGCAGGGCTTACCCATAAAGCTCACCGCAGGAAAATCTAGTTATGAAGAATGAGCCGCATGAGTAAAGTGTTAAGAGATACATATGACAAGGAGAGACTGAATGCTGTGGAAAGAATGCTAGTAGTCCACATGTTAGTGAGGCACAAAAAGGCAGCTACCTAGGTTTGAGGAGTGCAACCTGACAACCACTAATGCATGAGTTTTTCAAGACTACACTCACAATCAGCAGGTAAAGCATATCAAATGTGAAATATTTCTTTATATCTAACCAAGATCCAGAAAGGCTATAACATTAAAATTATCCTCAAAAGCAATTTCTTCCAACTCATAAAATATGTTACAAACGCTCCCACCATTTACATATTTTGATATATGACAGATGCTTTTCATCACTATTACATTTGTGAGCAGCAATGGGAACTAGGGGACTGTTTCCCTGAATTTTAATCTGACCTCTCCATCCCTGTTTGTCACCTGCCTTGTTTCTTATTTCTACCAGAGAAGCAACCTCAGGCTTTTCTCCAACCTGCACTAGCTGATCTGTTCTGCTATTTACTGTAACTGCCTTGTTCCCTAACTCTCTCTGTGAGATGACCCCCTACTATCCAGGAGATGGCTGCTAGCTGCTCTGCTTTACCATGTTCATTACCTACATGCACTTAATTTCTTACTTCTAGCTGACACATCCTGCCATGTTGCCATCAGCTCCAATCCCTCTCTTTATTTTCTCACATCTCTTACTTTCAAAAGAGAGAGCCTCATGCATCATACCTCTTACTTGATCACAGACCACTCATCATCTTGCTATTAAAGGACCGACTAAACCTGGCTTTAACCCTCTCCACTGACTCTAGTAAAGGCAGCACGCCTGCTCAACATCAGTGGATCTCATCCACTGCATTCTGCCAGTAAAAAAATTCCTATTTTGATAAAAGGCAACAATTCATCTGAACGTTATTTATTCAAACAGATATTTACACCTATTGCCTGGATAACCATTCACTTCCGACTCCTGTACAAAGCAGAACACCACACATGGGGATCTCATCCTTGTTCCTAATTCTATATATAATGCCTTGTAACTGCCTATCAGCTCCTAACTCCTAATCTTTCCAATGTCTTTGCCTCCTGCACTGACACAAGCAATGGTGCTCATTTCCATTACCTGACACAATGTTATCCATTCTATCTATGACATGTCCCACCTTAGCACCAGGAAAACAGATCCTCATCCTATTTTTCTTATTTATTTTATTTATTTATTTTGCTTTGTCGCTGTCTCCTGCGTTAGCGAGGTAGCACAAGGAAACAGACGAAAGAATGGCCCAATCCACCCACATACACATGTATATACATACACATCCACACACGCAAATATACATACCTATACATCTCAATGTATACATATATATACACACAGAGACATATATACACATGTACATAATTCATACTATCTGCCTTTATTTATTCCCATCGCCACCTCGCCACACATGGAATAACAACCCCCTCCCTACTCGTGTGCGAGGTAGTGCTAGGAAAAGACAACAAAGGCCCCATTCGTTCACACTCAGTCTCTAACAGTCGTGTAATAATGAACCGAAACCACAGCTCGCTTTCCAAATCCAGGCCCCACAGAACTTTCCATGCTTTACCCCAGACGCTTAACATGCCCTGGTTCAATCCATTGACAGCATGTCAACCCTGGTATACCACATCGTTCCAATTCACTCTATTCCTTACACGCCTTTCACCCTCCTGCATGTTCAGGCCCCGATCACACAAAATCTTCTTCACTCCATCTTTCCACCTCCAATTTGGTCTCCCTCTTCTCCTCGTTCCCTCCATCTCCAACACATATATCCTCTTGGTCAATCTTTCCTCACTCATTCTCTCCATGTGCCCAAACCATTTCAAAACACCCTCTTCTGCTCTCTCAACCACGCTCTTTTTATTTCCACACATCTCTCTTACCCTTACGTTACTTACTCGATCAAACCACCTCACACCACACATTGTCCTCAAACATCTCATTTCCAGCACATCCATCCTCCTGCGCACCACTCTATCCATAGCCCACGCCTCGCAACCATACAACATTGTTGGAACCACTATTCCTTCAAACATACCCATTTTTGCTTTCCGAGATAATGTTCTCGACTTCCACACATTCTTCAAGGCTCCCAGAATTTTCGCCCCCTCCCCCACCCTATGATCCACTTCCGCTTCCATGGTTCCATCCGCTGCCAGATCCACTCCCAGATATCTAAAACACTTCACTTTCTCCAGTTTTATTTTGATTTGTCGCTGTCTCCCGCATTAGCGAGGTAGCACAAGGAAAGACAAAAGAATGGCCCAATCCACCCACATACACATGTATATACATACACATCCACATACGCAAATATACATACCTATAAATCTCAATGTATACATATATATACACACACAGACATATATACACATGTACATAATTCATACTATCTGCCTTTATTTATTCCCATTGCCACCTCGCCACACATGGAATAACAACCCCCTCCCCACTCGTGTGCGAGGTAGTGCTAGGAAAAGACAACAAAGGCCACATTCGTTCACACTCAGTCTCTAGCAGTCATGTAATAATGAACCAAAACCACAGCTCCCTTTCCAAATCCAGGCCCCACAGAACTTTCCATGCTTTACCCCAGACGCTTAACATGCCCTGGTTCAATCCATTGACAGCACGTCGACCCCGGTATACCACATCGTTCCAATTCACTCTATTCCTTGCACGCCTTTCACCCTCCTGCATGTTCAGGCCCCGATCACTCAAAATCTTTTTCACTCCATCGTTCCACCTCCAATTGGTCTCCCACTTCTCTTCGTTCCCTCCACCTCTGACACATATATCCTCTTGGTCAATCTTTCCTCACTCATTCTCTCCATGTGACCAAACCATTTCAAAACACCCTCTTCTGCTCTCTCAACCACACTCTTTTTGTTTCCACACATCTCTCTTACCGTTACATTACTAACTCAATCAAACCACCTCACACCACATACTGTCCTCAAACATCTCATTTCCAGCACATCCACCCTCCTGCGCACAACTCTATCCATAGCCCACGCCTCGCAACCATACGACATTGTTGGAACCACTATTCCTTCAAACATACCCATTTTTGCTTTCCGAGATAATGTTCTCGACTTCCACACATTCTTCAAGGCTCCCAGAATTTTCGCCCCCTCCCCCATCCTATGATCCACTTCCGCTTCCATGGTTCCATCCGCTGCCAATCCACTCCCAGATATCTAAAATCACTTTACTTCCCCAGTTTTTTTCTCCATTCAAACTCACCTCCCAGTTACTTGATCCCTCCCAACCCTACTGTACCAATAACCTTGCTCTATTCACATTTACTCTCAACTTCTCTTTCACACACTTTACCAAACTCATCACCACTTCTGCAGTTCTCCCATCCCACACCGTAATTCAAAACCTCATTGCTTCTCACACTACATGCTAAACTGCTCTTATCAATCAGCGCAAACAACTGACCACACAATTCACTTCCCAAGCTCTCTACCACTCAACGCATACTTGCCCTCTTTCCAAACCTTGCATTACTCAACCTCAAAAAATACAATACATCAAAGCAAACACCTGACCACACTTCCTCTCCCACAACACTTACTCCGTAAACCCTCTCACAACTGCCTCCCCAATTTAACTTCAGCATCTTACACTTACATGCCTTCTCACACTAAGCTACTCAATTTCTTTAATATTTCCCTCATTCTTCAAACAACACTATCAACTCCTACCACTTCTGCAGCAACTACATCATCACTCATCATACCTTAAATTACCTCTCACCTAACTGATGGAGCACTCATTCTTATCCCCTTTGCCTTTGTACAATGGCACTATGCAAGCATTCCACCAATCCTCAGGCACCTCACCATGAATCATACATACATTAAATAACCTTACCAACAAGTCAACAATACAGTCACCCCCTTTTTTTAATAAATTCCACTGCAATACCATCTAAACCCGCCGCCTTGCCGGCTTTCATTTTCCGCAAAGCTTTTACTACCTCTTCTCTGTTTACCAAATCATTTTCCCTAACCCTCTGACTCTGCACACCACCTTGACCAAAACACCCTATATCTGCCACTCTATCATCAAACACATTCAACAAACCTTCAAAATACTCACTCCATCTCCTTCTCACATCACCACTACTTGTTATCACCCCCCCATTAGCCCCCTTCACTGAAGTTCCCATTTGCTCCCTTGTCTTATGCACTTTATTTACCTCCTTCCAGAACATCTTTTTAGTCTCCCTAAAATTTAATGATACTCTCTCACCCCAACTCTCATTTGCCCTCTTTTTCACCTCTTGCACCTTTCTCTTGACCTCCTGCCTCTTTCTTTTATACGTCTCCCACTCATTTGCATTTTTTCCCTGCAAAAATCGTCCAAATGCCTCTCTTCTCTTTCACTAATAATCTTACTTCTTCATCCCACTACTCACTACCCTTTCAAATCAATCCATCTCCCACGCTTCTCATGCCACAAGCTTCTTTTGCACAAGCCATCACTGCTTCCCTAAATACATCCCATTCCTTCCCCACTCCCCTTACCTACTTTGTTCTCACCTTTTTCCATTCTGTACTCAGTCTCTCCTGGTACTTCCTCACACAAGTCTCCTTCCCAAGCTCACTTACTCTCTTCACCCCAACATCCTCTCTTCTTTTCTGAAAACCCCTACAAATCTTCACCTTCACCTCCACAAGAAAATGATCAGACATCTCTCGAGTTGCACGTCTCAGCACATTAACATCCCAAAGTCTATCGCAAGCCAATCAATTAACACGTAATCCAATAACGCTTTCTGGCCATCTCTCCTACTTACATAATACCCCGTCCCTAAGCATAACTTGTCACTAATGATCAAAACCTTTATCGTCTTCGCGTCCAGCCCCATATGGTGGATTTACCAGTCTCCTCCTCTGGCTCTTCATGTAGTGCACTACACTCATCCTCTAGTACAAAGAAATAGTTCCTGCACTTCTCTTTCAACACTGTCCTTTTAAGTCGCAACATGAGTAGTGTTACAAATGCCTTACTTACACTACCAACTGGATAATTTCCTAGTTTAAGGTTGCCATTTCCAAGGAATCTTTACAATTTGTAAAAGTGATACTGGGTGTGGGACTTTTGGTGTAACACCTGTAACTCCATCAATTCTAAGTGTCTGTAAAGTGGGCAGGGCTTTGAAGCAGAGGGAAAACAAGAGGTAAAAACATTCAAAATCAACTTTGGACATTTTAAGTGGTGCATTTACAACACTTTTGCTAAAATCTTGAAAATGGTATATGAACAGGATAGATGCCTATGTTTGATGCCATTTTCTATTTTGTCCTAATGCATAGCAGAACATTAAGATAGTGACCATCCTGCGGATCCTGACCAAAAACACTCATCAAATGCTTGTTCAGTTTTTGTGTAAATACACAAAGTGAATGTTATTGGGAGTGGATTTGGTAGTGGATGGAACCATGGAAGCTGAAGAGTCATAAGGTGGGGCAGGGGGCAAAAGTTCTGGGAACGTTGAAGAATGTAAGGAAGGCGAGAACATTACCTCGGAAAGCAAAAATGGGTATGTTTGAAGGAATAGTAGGTTCCAACAATGTTACATGGTTGTGAGATGTATGCTATAGATAGAGTTGTGCGGAGGAGGGTGGATGTGCTGGAAATGAGATGCTTGAGGACAATATGTGGTGTGAGGAGGTTTGATCAAGTAAGTAATGAAAGGGTAAGAGAGATGTGTGGTAATAAAAAGTGTGGGTGAGAGAGCAGAGAAGGTGTTTTGAAATGGTTTGGCAACATGGAGAGAATGACAAAGATTGACAAAGAGGATATATGTGTCAGAGGTGGAGGGGATGAGGAGAAGAGGGAGACCGAATTGGAGGTGGAAATATGGAGTGGAAAAAATTTTGAGTGATCAGGGCCTGAACATACAGGAGGGTGAAAGGCATGCAAGGAATAGAGTGAATTGGAACTATGTGGTATACCGGGGTTGACATGCTGTCAGTGGATTGAACCAGGGCATGTGAAGCGTCTGGGGTAAACCACGGAAACTTTTGTGGGGCCTGGATGTGGAAAAGGAGCAGTGGTTTCGGTGCATTATACATGACATCTAGAGACTGAATGTGAACGAATGTGGCCTTTGTTGTCTTTTCCTAGTGCTACCTTGCGCACATATGGGGGGAGGGGGTTGTCATTTCATGTGTGACGGGGTAGCGACAGGAATGAATAAGGGCAGGCAGTATGAATTATGTACATGTGTATATATGTATATGTCTGTGTGTGTGTATATATATATATATGTATACATTGAGATGTATAGGTATGTATGTGCGTGTGTGGACGTGTATGTATAGACATGTGTATGTGGGTGGGTTGGGCCATTCTTTCGTCAGTTTCCTTGCGCTACCTTGCTAATGTGGGAGACAGCGATGAAGTATAATAAAATAAAAAAATAAAATATAAATATTTCTTTTTACTTTGGAGGCTCCAGTCACAAACAATGGTCAACAACATGGTTGGGCCTGAACTGAAATACAGAGAGGATTATAACAGGGAAAAAGAAAAGTCAAGGAAAAGTATTTATGAATTTTGGAGGACATGAAAATCCTGTCTTTTAAAATGTTACTGGGAAAGGCATAAATGGGGTAGTTAAAAAGCTTCATGGTGCAGAGGAAAAAAAGTATCAAAATGACCCACCCTTGAGTTGCCAAAGTAATCATGTGATGGAGAAGCTTGCCAAGCATTCCACGGTCTAGCTAGTGGTGGAGGCACAAAAACTGCCACCTCTCAGGAGCAAAAACCCAAGTTATACTGATAGAAGACAGAAAGGTTACACCTATAGAGGGCGGAGAGTGAACCACCACTGCAGGTAGAAAACAGTGGTCAAGTTTGGAAGGTAGCCTTGGTTAGTTGATAAGTCGGACTGCTTTCAACTCAACTCTGTCAAGTAAGGAGGTACGGCTATAACTACCCCATGTGTAAGAGCAGTACTCCATACAAGTACGAATCAATCCTTTGTATAAACAGAACAACTACTCAGAAGAAAAGAAGTTTCAACATCTAAACAGGACAACTAGTTTCCTAAAGGAAGACAGCTATTTCTGTCATGTGGGGTTTCCAAGAAACAGTGGATGCTACAGTAATACCAAGTATGAGGGATGTTAGAATAATACCATGTTCAATGTGTCAAAGGAGAGACAAAAGTTGAGATTTTAAAAATAGATATGGGTAGAAACTAAGCCTTTCAGGCATTAAACTCAAATAGATTTCGTATACCCACCAAGATATACTGTACAAGTTTACTAAGGAAGCTGTGTCTTAACAAAAGCTGATCAAGTGAGAGAAGAAATAGCAGAACTGAAGGATTTAGATGAATGCACTGTTGAGTCATCAGGGTATGAGTATACTTGGAAATCATTGAAAAAAAAAAAAAAGAGGGACAGTGTAGGGTACATGACAGAACCTTGAGGGACATGGCTGTTGATGGAGAAAGGGGGGAGGCTGATGCATCAACAACCACAAAGATAGATTGGCTGGAAAGAAATTAAGATATAAAGGAGCAAAGTGAGGGAGGGAAGCCAAAAGAAGAGAGCTTAGAGATGAGACCTCGATGCCATACCCTGTTAAATACACATGAATCCCCAATACCTTTCAGGGGTGATGACCAGACATAAGCATGATAGGAAAGAATATTAGCGGTGGATCTCGCCTCATGGTGATCACAGAGAAGACCGAGTTTCAAGGTGTCCAAGGATATGGGAATCGAAGAGGGTTTCAAAGACTGGAAATGGTAATGTCAAAGCAATAGGAAGACAGTGGTGTCCTAACAGTTCACCCTGCTTATTGATGGGATGTATCAAAATGCATAATTCCAAGATCAGTGCAGAAATGTCTTTTATCCTTAATCATTTATGTATTCCACTGAGAGCTGCTTTGCCTTATCATATCACCCAAATGAAAAAAGCAAGGGTAAGTAAGTACGTTTTTCCTAAGAATATGAAAAATATCAAGCTGTTCATCACAAATGCATTCTTACTATAAAAGTACATATCTTTTTATCTTCACTTCTTACAATACTATAATCATTGCATTAATACCTAGGCCTACATTTTCCCTACCCTTCATGACCCCACCACTAAAGAGGTAATATCAAAAGATAGTTCAAAAGGTTAATAAAGCTAAATGTCACTTATCTTTCCTTACTGCAGCAATAGGGAATCCACACGAGAAAACTAAGATACAGAACTTATGGATGTGGAGAGTCTAGTCTGCACTTTTACCCTCACCCTTTCATCTTGTATGCTTTAGCCCACTATTTCCCCTCTAATGCAAAGCCCTTCCCACAACAGGTGAACCTAACTCAGGGAGTTGGAGGTCCGTGTTCTGAAACTTTGGATACGAGAACAAGAGACAATATTATGCACGTCAATTGTATGACTGCCTTTTCACGCATGCGAAAGTTATATATCTCAAGAGCTGAATATAGAGGCGGAATTGCCTCCTCTATAACGACATCTGCGAGAATATGTGAGAATTTTTGGATAAAACTTTGGAAAAAGACATGTTGGAGCCTTATATGACGATAGGTATTTCTAGTTTATACACGACAATACTTAAAAGTATGTCTTTCGTGGGTGATCTACTTCTGGGCAATATCACAAACATCAACTTACTGCTTCGCTAACCGTAATTCTTCACCGAAAAATTAGCCACAAACTGTTAGACTTGAATATGCACATGTGCTCCGTCAACAGGCCACCAGTGAAAGGACGGTGAGAATGTGGATGTAATATTTAGAAATAACTTATTTGTTGAAATTACAAAAGCGTTTTTATATTTTATCTATCTGAAAAATTAGAGTAATCTAATGATGACTAATACTGTTTTCACATAATATTTCTATGAAGTCGTAAAATATGTAACGTAGAACAATGTCGGTCCCACGATACGTGTATAAGTGATAATTCTTTGAAAGAAGACCTGTGGATCTGTTTAAATTTTGGAAGTCTTGATTATGTCCTTGATCTTACTTAACCTTACCTAAATCAGATAATCTATCCTACTCCCATAATATTACAAGAACCCAAGGCCTCCCAGTATGTGTATAACCAGCATTTGACGGTCAAAGTACCTGGCGCAAACAACCACCAGCGTACGAAAACTAAGACATGAAAGCTTTGGATGCTCCCTTATCATATACATATATCTCATACATATTCGCCATTTCCCAAATTTGCGATGTACATAAAGGACAGAGGAGTGAGCCTCTCAGGGAATATCCTCAGTTGGCTCCCTCCTTCGTTCTATCTTTTGGAAAAATTAAGAAACGAGAGGGGAGAATGACCCACCTCTTCATGGAAGTCGCCTTCTTCAACACGCAAGGAATACGTGAGAAGTATTCCCTCTCCCATATCCCCATTATATGTACTAACATATTCAAAATAACTGTGATCTATTCTTTTTTTCTGTCTTTGAAATTTTCAGTATTAGTTTCATATCATAATGAATTATGGAATTATTCAGTTATCTTGTACAATTAAAGGCCTTCACAAAAATCGTTTCTCAGCATATATATATATATATATATATATATATATATATATATATATATATATATATATATATATATATATATATATATATCTTTTTTTTTTTTTTTGCTTTGTCGCTGTTTCCCGCGTTTGCGAGGTAGCGCAAGGAAACAGATGAAAGAAATGGCCCAACCCACCCCCATACACATGTATATACATACGTCCACACACGCAAACATACATACCTACACAGCTTTCCATGGTTTACCCCAGTCGCTTCACATGCCCTGATTCAATCCACTGACAGCACGTCAACCCCGGTATACCACATCGATCCAATGCACTCTATTCCTTGCCCGCCTTTCACCCTCCTGCATGTTCAGGCCCCGATCACTCAAAATCTTTTTAACTCCATCTTTCCTCCTCCAATTTGGTCTCCCACTTCTCCTCGTTCCCTCCACCTCTGACACATATATCCTCTTGGTCAATCTTTCCTCACTCATTCTCTACATGTGACCAAACCATTTCAAAACACCCTCTTCTGCTCTCTCAACCACACTCTTTTTATTTCCACACATCTCTCTTACCCTTACGTTACTTACTCGATCAAACCACCTCACACCACACATTGTCCTAAAACATCTCATTTCCAGCACATCCATCCTCCTGCGCACAACTCTATCCATAGCCCACGCCTCGCAACTATACAACATTGTTGGAAACACTATTCCTTCAAACATACCCATTTTTGCTTTCCGAGATAATGTTCTCGACTTCCACACATTCTTCAAGGCTCCCAGGATTTTCGCCCCCTCCCCCACCCTATGATCCACTTCCGCTTCCATGGTTCCATCCGCTGCCATATATATATATATATACATTATCCCTGGGGATAGGGGAGAAAGAATACTTCCCACGCATTCCTCGCGTCGTAGAAGGCCACTAACCGGGACGGGAGCGGGGGAGCTAGAAACCCTCCCCTCCTTGTATTTTAACTTTCTAAAAGGGGAAACAGAAGAAGGAGTCACGCGGGGAGTGTTCATCCTCCTCGAAGGCTCAGATTGGGGTGTCTAAATATGTGTGGATGTAACCAAGATGAGAAAAAAGGAGAGATAGGTAGTATGTTTGAGGAAAGGAACCTGGATGTTTTGGCTCTGAGTGAAACGAAGCTCAAGGGTAAAGGGGAAGAGTGGTTCGGCAACGTCTTGGGAGTAAAGCCAGGGGTTAGTGAGATGACAAGAGCAAGGGAAGGAGTAGCACTACTCCTGAAACAGGAGTGGTGGGAGTATGTGATAGAGTGCAAGAAAGTAAACTCTAGATTGATATGGGTAAAACTGAAAGTTGATGGAGAGAGATGGGTGATTATTGGTGCATATGCACCTGGGCATGAGAAGAAAGATCATGAGAGGCAAGTGTTTTGGGAGCAGCTGAATGAATGTGTTAGTGGTTTTGATGCACGAGACCGGGTTATAGTGATGGGTGATTTGAATGCAAAGGTGAGTAATGTGGCAGTTGAGGGAATAATTGGTATACATGGGGTGCTCAGTGTTGTAAATGGAAATGGTGAAGAGCTTGTAGATTTATGTGCTGAAAAAGGACTGGTGATTGGGAATCCCTAGTTTAAAAAGAGAGATATAAATAAGTATACGCATGTAAGTAGGAGAGATGGCCAGAGAGCATTATTGAATTACATGTTAATTGGTAGGCGCGCGAAAGAGAGACTTTTAGATGTTAATGTGCTGAAAGGTGCAACTGGAGGGATGTCTGATCATTATCTTGTAGAGTCGAAGGTGAAGATTTGCAAAGGTTTTCAGAAAAGAAGAGAGAATGTTGGGGTGAAGAGGGTGGTGAGAGTAAGTGAGCTTGGGAAGGGCACTTGTGTGAGGAAGTACCAGGAGAGACTGAGTACAGAATGGAAAAAGGTGAGAACAAAGGACGTAAGGGGAGTGGGGGAGGAATGGGATGTATTTAGGGAAGCAGTGATGGCTTGCGCAAAAGATGCTTGTGGCATGAGAAGCGTGGGAGGTGAGCAGATTAGAAAGGGTAGTGAGTGGTGGGATGAAGAAGTAAGATTATTAGTGAAAGAGAAGAGACAGGCATTTGGACGATTTTTGCCTGGAAACAATGCAAATGATTGGGAGATGTATAAAAGAAAGAGGCAGCAGGTCAAGAGAAAGGTGCAAGAGGTGAAAAAGAGGGCAAATGAGAGTTGGGGTGAGAGAGTATCATTAAATTTTAGCAGGAGGTCAAGAGAAAGGTGCAAGAGGTGAAAAAGAGGGCAAATGGGAGCTGGGGTGAGAGAGTATCATTAAATTTTAGGGAGAATAAATAGATGTTTTGGAAGGAGGTAAATAAAGTGTGTAAGACAAGGGAACAAATGGGAACTAAAGTGAAGGGGGCTACTGGGGAGGTGATAACAAATAGTGGTGTTGTGAAGAGATGGAGTGAGTATTTTGAAGGTGTGGTGAACGTGTTTGATTATAGAGTGGCAGATATAAGGTGTTTTGGTCGAGGTGGTGTGCAAAGTGAGAGGGTTAGGGAGTATGATTTGGTAAACAGAGAAGAGGTAGTAAAAGCCGGCAAGGCAGCGGGTTTCGATGGCATTGCAGTGGAATTCATTAAAAAAAAGGGGGAGACTGTACTGTTGACTGGTTGGTAAGGATATTTAATGTATGTATGATTCATGGTGAGGTGCCTGAGGATTGGCAGAAAGCTTGCATAGTGCTATTGTACAATGGCAAAGGGGATAAAATTGAGTGCTCAAATTACAGAGGTATAAGTTTGTTGAGTATTACTGGGAAATCATATGGGAGGGTATTGATTGAGAGGGTGAAGGCATGTACAAAGCATCAGATTGGGGAAGAGCAGTGTGGTTTCAGAAGCGGCAGAGGATGTGTGGATCAGGTGTTTGCTTTGAAGAATGTATGTGAGAAATACTTAGAAAAGCAAATGGATTTGTATGTAGCATTTATGGATCTGGAGAAGGTATATGATAGAGTTGATAGAGATGCTCTGTGGAAGGTATTAAGAATATATGGTGTGGGAGGCAAGTTGTTAGAAGCAGTGAAAAGTTTTTATCGAGGACGTAAGGCATGTGTACGTGTAGGAAGAGTGGAAAGTGATTGGTTCTCAGTGAATGTAGGTTTACGGCAGAGGTGTGTGATGTCTCCATGGTTGTTTAATTTGTTTATGGATGGGGTTGTTAGGGAGGTGACTGCAAGAGTTTTGTAAAGAGGGGCAAGTATGCTGTCTGTTGTGGAAGAGAGAGATTGAGAAGTGAGTCAGTTGTTGTTCGCTGATGATACAGCGCTGGTGGCTGATTCATGTGAGAAACTGCAGAAGCTGGTGACGGAGTTTGGTAAAAAGTGTGAAAGAAGAAAGTTGAGAGTAAATGTGAATAAGAGCAAGGTTATTAGGTACAGTAGGGTTGAGGGACAAGTCAATTGGGAGGTAAGTTTGAATGGAGAAAAACCGGAGGAAGTAAAGTGTTTTAGATATCTGGGAGTGGATTTGGCAGCGGATGGAACCATGGAAGCTGAAGTGAATCATAGGGTGGGGGAGGGGGCGAAAATTCTGGGAGCCTTGAGGAATGTGTGGAAGTCGAGAACATTACCTCGGAAAGCAAAAATGGGTATGTTTGAAGGAACAGTGGTTCCAACAATGTAGTATGGTTGCGAGGAATGGGCTATGGATAAAGTTGTGCAGAGGAGGGTGGATGTGCTGGAAATGAGATGTTTGAGGACAATATGTGGTGTGAGGTGGTTTGATCGAGTAAGTAATAATAGGGTAAGTGAGATGTGTGGTAATAAAAAGAGTGTGTTTGAGAGAGCAGAAGAGGTATATATATATATATATATATATATATATATATATATATATATATATATATATATATATATATATATATATAGGGGCCCAGGTGAGGATATTCCCTCAAGGGCCCAGTCCTCTGTTCTCAACGCTACCTCGCTAATGCGGGAAATGGCGAATAGTATGAAAGAAAGATATATATATATATATATATATATATATATATATATATATATATATATATATATATATATATATATATATAAATTTTTTAATAAATTCCACTGCAATACCATCCAAACCTGCTGCCTTGCCAGCTTTCATCTTCCCCAAAGCTTTTACTACCTCTTCTCTGTTTACCAAATCATTTTCCCTAACCCTCTCACTTTGCACACCACCTCGACCAAAACACCCTATATCTGCCACTCTATCACTTCACTGAAGTTTCCATCTGCTCCCTTGTCTTACGCACTTTATGTACCTCCTTCCAGAACATCTTTTTATTCTCCCTAAAATTTAATGATACTCTCTCACCCCAACTCTCATTTGCCCTCTTTTTCACCTCTTGCACCTTTCTCTTGACCTCCTGTCTCTCTCTTTTATACATCTCCCACTCATTTGCATTTTTCCCTGCAAAAATCGTCCAAATGCCTCTCTCTTCTCTTTCACTAATAATCTTACTTCTTCATCCCACCACTCACTACCCTTTCTAATCAACCCACCTCCCACGCTTCTCACGCCACAAGCTCCTTTTGCGCAAGCTATCACTGCTTCCCTAAATACATCCCATTCCTCCCCCACTCCCCTTACCTCCTTTGTTCTCACCTTTTTCCATTCTGTACTCAGTCTCTCCTGGTACTTCCTCACACAAGTCTCCTTCCCAAGCTCACTTACTCTCACCACCCTCTTCACCCCAACATACTCTCTTCTTTTCTGAAAACCTATACAAATCTTCACCTTCGCCTCCACAAGATAATGATCAAACTGTATTGTTGACTGGTTGGTAAGGTTATTTAATGTATGTATGATTCATAGTGAGGTGCTTGAGGATTAGCGGAATGCTTGCATAGTGCCATTGTACAAAGGGAAAGGGGATAAGAGTGAGAGCTCACATTACAGAGGTATAAGTTTGTTGAGTATTCTTGGTAAATATATGGGAGCGTATTGATTGAGAGGGTGAAGGCATGTACAGAGCATCAGATTGGGGAAGAGCAGTGTGGTTTCAGAAGTGGTAGAAGATGTGTGGATCAGATGTTTGCTTTGAAGAATGTATGTGAGGAATACTTAGAAAAGCAAATGGATTTGTATGTAGCATTTATGGATCTGGAGAAGGCATATGATACAGTTGATAGAGATGCTCTGTGGAAAGTACTAAGAATATATGGTGTGGGAGGGAAGTTGTTAGAAGCAGTGAAAAGTTTTTATCGAGGATGTAAGGCATGTGTACGTGTAGGAAGAGAGGAAAGTGATTGGTTTGCAGTGAAGGTAGGTTTGCGGCAGGGGTGTGTGATGTCTCCATGGTTGTTTAATTTGTTTATGGATGGGGTTGTTAGGGAGGTGAATGCAAGAGTTTTGGAAAGAGGGGCAAGTATGCAGTCTGTTGTGGATGAGAGAGCTTGGGAAGTGAGTCAGTTGTTGTTTGCTGATGATGATACAGCGTTGGTGATTAATTCATGTGAGAAACTGCAGAAGCTGGTGACTGAGTTTGGTAAAGTGTGTGAAAGAAGAAAGTTGAGAGTAAATGTGAATAAGAGCAAGGTTATTATGTACAGTAGGGTTGAGGGTCAAGTCAATTGGGAGGTAAGTTTGAATGGAGAAAAACTGGAGGAAGTAAAGTGTTTTAGATATCTGGGAGTGGATGTGGCAGCGGATGGAACCATGGAAGCGGAAGTGGATCATAGGGTGGGGAGGGGGCGAAAATCCTGGGAGCCTTGAAGAATGTGTGGAAGTCGAGAACATTATCTCGGAAAGCAAAAATGGGTATGTTTGAAGGAATAGAGGTTCCAACAAAGTTGTATGGTTGCGAGGCGTGGGCTATGGATAGAGTTGTTCGCAGGAGGGTGGAAATGAGATGTTTGAGGACAATGTGTGATGTGAGGTGGTTTGATCGAGTAAGTAACGTAAGGGTAAGAGAGATGTGTGGAAATAAAAAGAGCGTGGTTGAGAGAGCAGAAGAGGGTGTTTTGAAATGGTTTGGGCACATGGAGAGAATGAGTGAGGAAAGATTGACCAAGAGGATATATGTGTCGAAGGTGGAGGGAACGAGAAGTGGGAGACCAAATTGGAGGTGGAAAGATGGAGTGGAAAAGATTTTGTGTGATCGGGGCCTGAACATGCAGGAGTGAAAGGCGTGCAAGGAATAGAGTGAATTGGATCGATGTGGTATACCGGGGTTGACGTGGTGTCAGTGGATTGAATCAGGGCATATGAAGCGTCTGGGGTAAACCATGGAAAGCTGTGTAGGTATGTATATTTGCGTGTGTGGACGTATGTATATACATGTGTATGGGGGTGGGTTGGGCCATTTCTTTCGTCTGTTTCCTTGCGCTACCTCGCAAACGCGAGAGACAGCGACAAAGCAATATATATATATATATATATATATATATATATATATATATATATATATATATATATATATATATATAATATTCCTATGAGTCCACGGGGAAAATGAAAAACGTTAAGTTCCCGAGTTCACTTTCGTGTAATAATCACATCATCAGGGGAGGCAGAAGAGAGAAATATAAGTCAGTTGATATAAAAAGAAGAGGCAGAGCTAGGATGCCATTTGGTAACCAAACGATTGTCCAAGACAGACACCGAGCGTTCTTAAACCTATTGTACAGACAAGAACGTGAATTGTTTACAAATTCTATCAACAATAAAGTTATTCAAGTTGTATAGACCATCACTAATATCAAGATTATAATTCTTTGTGTATTTTATAATAGAAGATTCAATGATATTTCTCGTGGTATTGGAGTTAGAGTTGATAAATGAGATGGCAGTACTCCAGTCAGTACAATGACCATTTTTTTTAACGTGATTAAACAAGGCATTTGATTTTTGTCCCGTTCTTATACTATATTTATGTTGCTTAAGTCTAACAGAAAGATCCTTACCAGTCTGCTAACATAAAACTTATCAATTTCTACATGCCACTTTATAGATGAACCCAGGTAAATTTTCTAGTGAGTTCCTGATTAAGATATTCTTTATAGTA